>NC_142443.1:54310441-54461323 GCF_059453495.1 Arachis ipaensis
AACTTCAGATGGAAGAATTTCTCCAAAAACTCCTTTCTGAGTGTATCCCAGTTGGATACATTTGCTAGAGGTTGAGTGTAGTACCACTCTCTTGCTTTTCCCTCGAGAGAAAATGGGAAAGATTTCAGCAAAATTGAAGTTTCATCAGTACCATCACGCCTGACAGTAGAACAGGCTGCCTGGAAATCTCTCAAGTGCTTGATAGGCTCTTGAGCAGGTAGGCCATGAAACTTGGGCATCAAATTTAGCAGTGCGGTCTTTATTTCAAAATCTGTAGCTACCGCTGGATGATGCGCTTGAAACGGTTGCATTGTAAAATCAGGGGCTCCTTCCTCCTGGATGGTAACTTTCCTAGCTGGTTTCTTCCTCAAGTTCACTTTCAGATCCGCCCTCAGAGCGGACTAACCGACGCTGTTCTCACCTTATTCGTGAAATAGTCCTTTCAATTTCAGGATCGAATATTAGCAAGCGCAGATCAGGAAGTGAACGCGTCATTTGACGAAAGAAACATGCAGCTCATAGTAGCAAAATAAAATAAAATGCAAATAAATAAATTCTAATTAATAACTTTAGCACTCTATTGCAACTCCCTAGCAACGGTGCCAAAAATTGATGAGGGACAGAAGTTGGTGAATTAAAAATTATTAAAATAGTTACGTTGCAAGTATAGTTCTTAACTCACCGAAAATCTGCCTATCAATTTAGAAATATGTCATAGAGAGTTTAAATTTAAAAATTACTGGGAGTTGGAGTCCCAGGTCGTCTCCTAACGAGTTGTAGAAAAGTGTGCTATTTTATTAATCAGATGTTCCAAAAGGTTGAGTTAAGTAGATGGAAAATTAAACTGAAAAAATTTAAATAATATGAATAAAAGCCTTGACTGGGAGTTGATTAGTTGGAATCTCTATTATTGATGGGATGATTTCAAGATTAATTTATAATTAATGGTTGTTCTGTTTAGTTATCCTTTACTAGGTAAAGGAAAGTCAAACATGTTAGAATGCTAGATCTATTCACGAGTTACAACCCACTTAGTTCAAAGGGATTGGTGTTAGTGACTGGATAGCAATCCAATAGTTAACCCAATTACAAATTCTCTTTCAATCCTTCCAACTCAAGAGTTCCTTTCAATTAACTCCCCATCAAGTGAAGAAACTACTCGCTCATTGTAAATAATAAATCCATAACATATGAAAGAGAATTAAAAGAAGACATGATTATTGGAATGGAAAATAAATTAAAATGGAAGAAATAATCCTTGTATTAAATAATCATGAAAGTATTCAAATGACAAAATTGAACAAAGCAAAGAACATGGAAGAATAAAACCAAGTTAAGAGAACGAACTAGAATGACGAAGTCTTGATGAGAAAATAACTCTTCTCAATGTTCCAATGCTAAGACCAATTAAAAATTGAAATTCTGAAACCTAGAGAGAAAAACCTAAAGGAGTAAAACTAGATCTAAAACTGAAAACTGTGTAGAATGAATGTTGTCTTTTGTTTCTGCATATTCTCTGGCTCTAGTCTGCTGTTCCGGGCCAAAAACTGGGTCGAAATAAGGTCCAAATTCGCCCCCAGCGAATTCTACAGATTATGCAGATCGCACATGTCACGCGATCGCGTCATCCATGCGGACGCGTCATTCGCGCTTTTCCTTGCCACGCGTTTGTGTCGTCCACGCTACCGCATCACTTGAGCTTTTCCAATCCGCGTGGCCGCGTGAGCCATGCGGCCGCGTCACTGCGATTTGCTCTCCTTCGCACGGTCGCGTGAGCCATGCGACCGCGTCACTTCTCGCTGGTTATCTCCTCAAATTCTTGTGTTCCTTCCATTTTTGCTAGCTTCCTTTCCAATCTCCAACTCATTCATGCCCTATAAAGTCTGAAACACTCAACACACAGATCACGGCATCGAATGGAATAAAGGAGAATTAAAAATACATAATTAAAGTCTCTAGGAAGCAGTTTTCAAACATGTTATAAATTCAGGAAGGAATTATAATTTCATGCTAATTTAATGAATAAGTGGGTAAGGATCATGATAAAACCACACAATTAAACACAATATAAACCATAAAATAGTGGTTTATCACACCCTCATCAATAGCCATATCAAGCTCCTTGGAAGAGTGCTCCATGATGCTACATTCCCATGGACTTTCAACATCTCCTAAATCTTCAACCACTTCTTCCTTTTCTTCAACAATCATGGCTTTCTCTAGTTGCTCCAATACAAAATAACATCCTTCATTTCTCACCGGAGTTTTCAATCTCTCCTTCATGCTATGCTCTTCAATTGACTCTTCACATGTGGCTATGGAAGCACCTTGAGTGTTCAAGCATTGGTAGGCTAAAGTATGCACTACCTTGGTCAAGTTAGTCACAAAATCTAGGGTGTTCCTTTGCATATCCGCTTGTCCTTGAAGTAGCAAGGTAAGAGAATCATCTATTGGGGCTTGGGGTGGATAAGAGGGTTCATTATTTTGGAGAAAGGGTTCATAGTAGGAAGGTGATTCTTCTTGGTAACGGTATGGAGATGATGTGTATTGAGGTGGTTCTTGGTAATAATCATGATAGGGTTGTGGTGGTTCTAGAGGTTCTTTCTCAGAAGGGTCATAAGAGTATGGTATGGGTTATTGGTCATATGATGGATATGGATGATAGGAAGATGTTTGGTAATGAAACGCTTGTGAGAATGGTTGAGGTTCATGTTGAGGATAAGATTCATAGGCCTATGATGGTGGTAATTGATTTTCATAAAAAGATTCACCATAGCCATTGAATTGACATGCATTAGGATGGTGATTATACCTATAAGTATCCGGAGGTTGTTGCCAATAAGAATAATCAATTCCTTGAGACTCCTCCCATCTTTGTTGGTCCCATCTATAATGAGTGTCATCATTGATGTTCACATTTCCTACAACACAATTAGAACTAAACTCATAGCCAAAATGAGAATTCATGATAGCAAGAGAAAATGAAAACAAAAAATCAAATAAGAAGCAAGAAAATTAAATCCTAAAATTAGCAAGTACTAACAAGGAAGCAAAAGGCAAACGTACTCACAATATTCACATATATACAACCAATAACACAACACCATTGCAACTCCCCGGCAACGGCGCCATTTTGATGAACGGATTTTTGATGGTTTAGAATTCACAAATGAATTCTTGTTGCAAGTATAGTTTCTAAACCAACAATAATCCTTTCATACAAAAATTCGGTTGTCACAAGTACAAACCCCTAAAATCTATAAACCGAAGTATTTAAACCCCGGGTCGTTCTCCCTAGGAATTGCGATAAAGTGTCTTATTATTGGTTATGAGTTATCTTTGGGGGTTTTTGAGATAGGAGACAAGAAATGTAAAATGTAAAATGCAATAAAAATAAACTAATAACTATGAAAACTCTGGGCAAGGTTACGAGAATTGGAAGTCATATCCTCATTATCCTCCTCAATTGTGACCACAATTGTCCATTGCTACCACTTAGTTAACCTCTAACCTTGGAGGAAAGTCAAGTGGATGAATCAACTTGATTCCACAAGTCCTAGCCAACTCCCAAGGGAAAGACTAGCTTTAGTGGTATCCAAATTAATTAGCAACTTCTAATTGTCAATCAACAAAGGAATTAGATAATTCATGAGTCACTAATTACTCTACCTAAGCCAAGAGGAACAAAATATATACTAAAATTCAACCAAGAATTTCATCAAACACTTGGAAGGCAAAAGAGAAAAGCATAGTAAATTGATAACTAGAATGAAATCTAACAACAATTGAATGTAAGAAATCAACAACAACAATAAAAGGAAACATAATTATTGTGAATTACCTCATATTGAATTGAAAGAAAATAGAAGAAACAAGAGTAGATTTACAACAAAATATAGGAACAACATAAAGGAAATTACAACAAAAGAATGGAAGAATGATGATTGCAACAACAAAGAATTGAGAAGTAAAAGGAGATGAAAGCATGAATTGAAACCTAGATCTAAGAACTAAACCTAATCCTAATCCTAGACAGAAGAGAGAGTTTCTCTCTCTAAAACTAACTAATCCTAATCCTCATGTGTAAAAATGAGCTAAAGATTCAAAAGTCTTGATTCCCTTCAATCCTTGGTCCTTTTATGCATTTATGGCGCCAAAGTTGGTTGCAACTGGGCCCCATAGCTTCTCAGAAATCACTGGACACATTTTCTATTAAAAAATCACATGCAACCTTCGGCACGTACACACACGGTACGGTTACGTGTCCCTGAAGCATTCTGCAATCTGCGCGTAGGGGCATAGTGTGCGCGCGCATCCATGGACTTTTCTCCAAATCTTTGGCTTTTTATGATTTCTCCAATTTGCATGCTTTTCTCTCCATTCCTTTGACCCATTCCTAGCCTTTTCAACCTAAAATCACTAACACACACATCAAGGCATCTAGTAGAATCAAAGGTGATTTAAATTTAGCTAATTAAAGACCTAGAAAGCATGTTTTCACACTTAAGCACAGATTAGGAGACAATCATGAAACCATGCTATTTCGTTGAATAAATGTGGGTAAAAAGTCATAAAACCCCCTAAAATCAATACAAGATAAACCCTAAATACGGGGTTTATCAGGTGTCCAGATGGGATGATTAGAATATGCATCCCTGAAAATGAGATGAGATACATATTGTGGCACCGTCATGGCTCAGTGAAGAACTGAAGATTGATGGTTTAGAGGTTATAGCAAACTCTGGTTGTAAGTATAGTTACTAAACCAAGCAATCAACCTTTCTTACAAACGTTTTGGTTGTCACAAGTAGCAAACCCCTTTAAAATTGATAACCGAGTATTTAAACCTCGGGTCGTCTTCTCAAGGAATTACAGGGAAGTATGTTCTTATTATTGGTTATGCAAAGGTATGTTTTGGGGTTTTTGGATCAAGGTAAAAAGTTAGAAAAGCAGTGGCAGAGGGAATAAAATAATAACAATAAACATAAACTCTTGGCAAGGTATTAGAAATTGGAAGTCCAGACCAAGTTATCCTTATCAACAACAATGAAAGTTGAATCTTAATTCCACTTAGTTAACCTTTACTAAAGCAAAGGAAAGTCAAGGGACAATTTAGTTTAATCTTCGAATCCTATTTATTTCCTAATAAAAAGTTGGGATTATTGAAATTCAACTCAATTGGCAAGATAACAATTAACAATTATGCTGTTGAATTGGATAACTCCTGAGTTACTGATTTCTTAACCAAAACCAAAAGGGGAAAAGTAAATCTACTGGAATAAAAATGTCTTCAGATGGGAAGCAGTAATCATGTAAATAAAAGAAAGCAATCATGAATTGAAATACCTCAAATAACATTAATTAAGAAAATTATATGTAACATGGAAGAGTTCATAAATTAAATAAAAATAAAGAACCTAGGATTGAGAGTCACTCCTAAAACTAAGAGAAGTCCTAAATCCTAATCCTAAGAGAGAGGAGAGAACCTCTCTCTCTCTAAAAACTACATCTACTCCTAAAATTGTGAATTATGAGAGCCTTCTTATGAATGGATGCAATCCTCCACTTTATAGCCTCTAATCTGTGTTTTCTGGGACGCGAACTGGGTCGAAAACAGCCCGGAAATCGCTGGAGAAGAATTCAAACACGCTGATTTCCGTCATTGCGATGCGGCCGCATGGATCACACGGTCGCGTCACCTAGCGTCAAGGGAACTATAGCATATTATATATCAAATCGAAGCCCCGGATGTTAGCTTTCCAACGCAACTGGAACCGCGTCATTTGGACCTCTGTAGCTAAAGTTATAGCTGTTTGAGTGCGAAGAGGTCAGGCTGGACAGCTTAGCAATTTCTCCAGCTTCTTGTATTTCTTCCACTTTTGCATGCTTCCTTTCCATCCTCTGAGCCATTCCTGCCCTGTAATCTCTGAAATCACTTAACACACATATCAAGGTATCTAATGGTGATAAGAGAGGATTAATAATAAGCAAATATAAGATCAAAGAAGCATGTTTTCAATCATAGCACATAATTAGGAAGGCAAATGTAAAACCATGCAAATAGTATGAATAAGTGGGTAAAGAGTTGATAAAATCCACTCAATTGAGCACAAGATAAACCATAAAATAGTGGTTTATCACTCAACTTATGGTGGACATTTTGGGCCAGAAAGAACAGCAGCCAAAGTACTTTAAAGCGGATTTTATTGGCCAACCATATTCAAGGATGCTAGAGAGTTTGTTCATCAATGCAATGAGTGCCAAAGAGCTGGAGGATTAACAAGAAGGAATGAGATGCCTCATAACTACATCCTGGAGGTAGAACTATTTGATATTTGGGACAAAGATTTTATGGGCCCTTTTTCTACCCTCATATTCCTTCAAGTACATACTTGTAGCAGTAGAGTATGTCTCAAAGTGGGTGGAAGCCATAGCAACAACCACATATGATGCACAAATTGTCCTTCAATTCCTTAAGAAGCACATTTTTACTAGATATGGAGTGCCTAAGGATCTTGTCAGTGATGGTGGTAGTCATTTCTGCAACAAACATATGGAGAAACTACTTCACAAATATAGGGTGATGCATAAAGTAGCTACACCATATCACCCACAAACCAATGGCCAAGCAGAGCTTGCAAATAGGGAGTTGAAGAGGATTTTGGAGAAAACAGTGGGGAACACAAGAAAGGATTGGGCCAGAAAATTAGAAGATGCTCTCTGGGCGTATAGAACAGCATTCAAAACTCCTATTGGAAAGTCTCCTTTTCAGTTGTTGTATGGCAAGTCTTGTCACCTTCCTGTAGAGCTTGAGCACAAAGCTTTCTAGGCCACTAAACTCCTCAACCTTGATTCTCAAGCAGCAGGAGAGAAGAGGTTATTGCAATTAAATGAGTTGGATGAGTTTAGACTGGAAGCCTATGAAAATGCTAAGATATATAAGGAAAAAGCTAAGAGATGGCATGACAAAAGGATCTCAAAGAAGGAGTTCAAACCAGGGTAGCAAGTACTCTTGTATAACTCCAGACTCAAAGTTTTCCCTAGAAAACTCAAGTCTAAATGGACTGGTCCCTACTTGGTGACAAAGGTTCTTCCTTATAGAAGCCTTGAATTGCTAGATGAAGCAACAAAAAATAATTTCACAGCAAATGGTCACAGGGCAAAGCATTACTTGGGAGGCCATTGGGAGAAAGAGAAGGAGATTCAGAAATTAAGCTGAGCAAGAATGAATGATGTCAAGCTAGTGACATTAAAAAAGCGCTTGTTGGGAGGCAACCCAACCAAAGGTAGTTTTCTTCTCCTAAACTATTTCAATAAAAAGGTTAAGTAGATTTATCTGTATTGCAAGGAGCTAAGTTTGGTGTTGCACACTAAAATGATTCAAGGGTGAATGAAGGATGCTAAGTTTGGTGTTCCACCAAAAATCTCATTTAAAAACACATTTTAACCCTCAGTATAGATGGTTACTAGCTCCAAGCAATCAGGGAAATCACTAAACCATTGTCTGTCTTCTAGTCGTTAGTTTTATTACCTTTAGCAAAAGCACATTGTTTCATGTAACTGATGCATCATAAACAGTAGCAAGGGACTAAGTTTGGTGTTTCCTCACCAAAGTAAGTTCAAGAAATTATAATAGTTCATTCATGCTAACCATTTGCCTAAGTGCTTGGAAAAACAAGCAACTTTTGATAATTGTGCAGAAAAGACACTCAGCATCTTAAAAGAATCATCATAAAGGGAAATGCACAAATAAAAGATGATGATGACAAAAGGAAAGCTACAAGACACTCCTAAGAGGTTATATTGTCACAAAATTCATTCTGCTTTGAAATAGTCTGAATGAGAAGTTGCTGTTTACTTTGATGTTAGTTCAAATAATGCAAACTTTGATGTCTGCACTAGTGTAAATGCTTGCTTTCATCTTCATCTACTTAAATTCATGTCTTGTCTCCCTTTTGCATCAGTAAGAGAAAATGTTTGAAATAGAAAGTAACTATCCCATGTGTTAGGAATTAGAATGAAGTTTTGTGGTGGTAATTGCTTGATTGGATGGAAAGCTCAATAATAAAAGCTACATAATAGAATGCTCTTTGTAGTATGAACTTAGCTACTGTTATAAAACTTGTCATTAATAATCATCCCTTGGAAAACAAAGAAAAGTAAGAAAGAAAAAGAAAAGAAAAGCCAAGGATTGGCAACAAGAAAGAAAGAAACAAATAATAAGGCTAGACACCAATAGCTTAAACCTTAGGACATATGTCTGTGATGCTTCTTATACTAGGATATGCTTGGACAATTAGGTTCTGAGGAGTCTTTTAAAACTTGGTAACTTGGATTAACTAATCTGGGATTACCAACCGAAAGTCCATTATCAAGAGCAACCTAGTTACAAAGTATTTAATGACCCAAAGAGGTGCTGGGCATCAATGTTTCTAAGAGGAAATGTGAGCCAAGTGTGTGTAGTGAAGAAGTGTTGAGCAAAATTGAGCCAAAAGGCTGCTGCAACACTTGACACTGAGTTATCATTGAGAAATAAGCTTTCTAAGCAAAAGAAAGAAGGAAAAAATAAAAAAAAAGGGATCAATCAAAGAGCAAGGAATTATAACAGCAACTCTAGTGAATCCTCAAAGAAACATCTCTTATCTATCAGCAAAGAATAAGTGAGCTGCATCTTGTCTGCATAAAATCCCATGGTCTTAATTCAATTACCTGCTAAATAAGGATATATGCTTCTCTGTTTCATTTCATTTCTTCTCATGTTTAGTGCTTGCTTGGGGACAAGCAAGATTTAAGTTAGGTGTTGTGATGACAAGTCATCTTATGCTAGTTTTACAAGTATTTTTCATTTGTTTTATTAGGTTTTATGCACTTTCTTGCACAATAAGTAAGTAATTGGAGTGGATTTTCATAATTATGTTGAATCAATCAAACATCATTTATTTTACACAAAATCATAGGTTTTATGCTAGAATTAATTGATTTTATAAATGATGCAAAGATCTAGTGATTTTAGTGGGACTTTGATTAGTTGTTTGGTTGCTTGTAGGTGAAGAAATGATGAAGAAAGGAAAGAACCAGAAAAGCGTTACATTACCAAATGTGGCGTTCATTAAGGCAACGCTAGGCAAGTGATGAGTATTTTGGTGAAAAATAATTTTCTCCCAAAACACACAAATCTAACCGGCAAGTGCACCGGGTCGCATCAAGTAATAATAACTCACGGGAGTGAGGTCGATCCCTACAGGGATTGATGGGTCAAGCAATTTTAGTGGGTGATTAGTTTAGTCAAGCTAACATTGAGTGATTTGAGTGACCATTGAAGCCAACAGAATGTAAATGACAAGGAAAATTAAAGTGCAGAGAGTAAATTGCATTGAAACTTAAAGAGCAAGAAATGTAAATTGCATGAAAGTAAAGGGAATTGGGTGCAGGGAAATTAAATGAAAGCAGTAAATCAAAGCTTTGAACAATTGCAAGAGAAATTAAAGAAAAGTAAATTGCAGAAGCCAAGAGAAGGTGAAGTAGTAAACAGGAATGGAAATTCAATTGTGCAGAGAAAGTAAACAAGAAAATTTTCAAGGTGAGATTGAAACAGAATTTCTTCAATTCTCAACCTAAGATTCAAAACGAAATTGAAAACTAAGAGAGAGCTCTCAAATCCTAATGCTCCCTCGTGGAGCCAGCCTCCTCACAAATATGAAAATGATGCCTTATATAGGCTTTACAAAATGGAAATGAAAATGAAATTAAAAACAAATTACAATTAAATGAAATTCCTATTTTATCTATTTCTTGTGCGTTTGAGTGATGATCATTTGGGCCCTTGCTCTTGATGGAATTGGGTTGATAAAGGCCTTGGTTGATTGCTCTTGGAGTTTGAAGAGGAACCGAATTGAACCGGGTTGAGTTTGCAAAAGTTGGACCAAAAGTTGGAGCTAAAGTTAGGGGTCTAACTTTGGCTCCAACTTTTCATAGCAGCCCACAAAACTTGCTGGTATGAACGTTGGTGCCAACGTTAGGGGTCTAACTTTGACCCTAACGTTGGCCTCCCTTATGCACATTTATGGTGCCAACTTTATCCTCTTGTCATGTTGCCAATTTTATGCCCAATATATACTATCATATATGGTTGGAAAGCTCTGAATGTCAGCTTTCTAACCCACTTGGAATCACTTCAATTGGACATCTACAACTCAAGTTATGATCATTTGAAGAGGGCATAGTCGCTGGCTTTGGTGTGCAGCGTTTGAGGTAACGTTTGCCTCAAATGTTGGCGAAAACGCCAGTTCTGGAGGCTCAAACGTGTTGTCCACCCCATACTATTGTACATTGTTGGAAAGCCCTGGATGTCTACTTTCCAATGCCGTTGAGAGCACATTATATGGAGCTCTACAGCTCGAGTTATACTCCGTTGAAGGTGCAGAGGTCAGTTGGCCTCACTGCAGGTTGCCACCATGTTCGTTTATGCACATTGCGGGGCAGTTTTCTCCCTCAATTTTAGTATCCACCATGCAGTGCCATATATGCTTGGAAAGCTCTTGATTCCTACTTTCCAATGCTTCTTGAATCACCTCATTTGGAGCTCTGTAGCTCAAGTTATTCTTGTTGGAAGTATACCCCCTTCAAGCTGTTGTGGTGTGTGGCGCCAATGTTAGCCTCAAAGTTAGGGGGCTAACGTTGGCGCAAACTTTTGCTCCTCCCCTTGTGAATTTCATGTGCCAACGTTAGCCACCAAGTTAGGGGGCTAACGTTGGCGCAAACTTTTGGTGCCCAGGGAGGTTCTCTTCATGCCAACGTTAGCCTCAAAGTTAGGGGGCTAACGTTGGCGCAAACTTTTGGTGCCCAGGGGTGAATTTCATGTGCCAACGTTAGCCTCCAAGTTAGGGGTCTAACGTTGGGGCTAACTTTTCAACCAAAAGTTTGTGCAAAAGTTTGATGCTAACTTTAGGTCTAGCTTTTTGCTTCCTGGTTCAATTTCACTTATTCCATTGTCCTCTCTTTACTCCTAGCTATTCCTTCTTGCTTCAACCTTTCTCCAAGCTTTCTTCACCTATCATTAATCAACCAAACACATCAAAGCTATGCTCAAAATCATGAGATATTCATTCTTTCATAATATGTGATAATTATAGCATAAAACCTCATGAAATAGCATGAATTCACACATGGTTGATTAAATCAAAGGAAACATGAAAATCTACCCAATTGGCTTGCTTATGGCTCAAGAAAGTGCATAAAACCTATTGAAAACAAATGAAAAAGCATAGAAAAACATGACATGGTGACATGTCATCACAACACCAAACTTAAACCTTGCTTGTCCCCAAGCAAGAAAAGAATCATGCAATAAAGATTGACAATCCAAGGCAAGAAGGATAGCAACTCAATGTTCATGGTAAGCTAGTTTTCTAAGCATGCTATAATCACAATAGAAATGTAAATGATTGATGCTTCCATCTAGCTCAATTTATGAAATCTTTCTTTTATATTTCTTCCTTGAAACAAACTTTTGATTTTCTTATTTAGCTTCTCCTTTTGGGTGCTTTGCCCCATGGGTTGATAACAAAGCTACGACTTCTAAATGCTTTGTTTTCAAGTATTACCACTTGATACATAAGCACCACAAGCATTTGATTAGAGAACTTCATTAAGCTCATTTTTCTTTTCTTTTCTTGACTCTCTAATCATTGATGCTCAGAGCCTTGAACTTTGAGGGAGTGCTTTTGCACTTTGAGCCTAACCTTGACTTCTAAGTGTTTTGTTTTCAAGCATTTGGCTTGATACATAAACACCACAAGTACTTAGCAAATAGATTGCCATTGGTACTCAGAGCCTTCAGCTTTCTCATTTTTTTCCCTTTTTCTTTTCTTGCTTTATTTTGCATTTGCTCTCAAGGTTTTCATGATTTTAAAAGATTTCACAAAACGTGCTAGATGAAAACTTCAATTAAATAAAATCTAATGCAATTAAGCAACAATCAAACATACTAGCTTCCCAATACTTTTATGCACATGCTAAAATCTTCTTTAATGCCTTGTTTGTTTATGATCATGATACTTTGTTTCTTTTGAATTCACAAAACTCAAGTTGGTAATCATAATGACACAGCACCATGTTGCAAATTAGAGATTCAAGCTATGCTTTATTCATACACACATGTAAACAGAAAGGATAAAGACAATCATGCAATTTAAGTGTTGGAAATAAATGAGAGGAGAAAGAACTCTACAACCTTGTAGTTAATCTTTCGTCATTATTGTTGTCCTTTTTCCTCTATTCTTCCTCTTTCCCTTGCCAAACTCAGAATGCTTGCTCATCCTCAAGCAACAATTAGAACAATGGCTATGGGGCTAAGATGGATCATGAATGTCTCACACAATGAAATGTTAGTAGTACATGTGTTTCAAACAAGCAAAACTAAAGATAGTAATCAAGGCATAAGAGACAGAGACATTATGATTGCATAGATAAGAAGGTGTGCATGATACATTGCATAAAGATATAAGTGGCACACCAAACTTAGTGTGACACTTTCATTTGGAATGAATGCAAGTATCTTGTAAGAATTGGAACCAAATTTTGTTGCATAGCAACACCAAACTTAGAATGTAATCGTATGTCAATTTATTTGAATTAAAACTAAGTAAGTGAAACTGTTATTTGTTAAATATAATCACCAAATGATGAGTCTGTTATGAATAAGGATGTCTTGGTGATGTATTAACAAAAACAGTTACTGAAGGAAAGCATTAAAAACAAGTAAATAAATGAAACAAAGAGAAAACAAAAATTATCCAACTAAAAAGAAAAAATAACACTGTAAAAGGCAATATGATTATGCAGACAAGTGATGTTGCTGGATTCATTGCATAGCAAATTAAGTGTCACACCAAACTTAGAATCTTAGCATGACACTTCATGTAGAATTGATGCAATCATCCAAACGGGATTGAAAACAATTTGTTGCAAGGCAACACCAAACTTAGAATGTGATCATATGCCATTTTATTGAAATTTAACAAAGCAAGGAGAAGAAATATACATACTGTCTACCTGTTCTTTACTTTCTTCCTCTTCTTCCAATTTGATTGAGCTTGCTTGCAATTGGTCCAGGGGTTGGATTGCTTGTGGTTGACCTCCTCTTGAATGTTGTCCTTGGTAGTTTGGTCACAATCCTCTTCTTGGTGCTTTTGTCAATTGCCTTCACTTCTTTGAATCCAAGTCTTGGTGGTTGTGTGATTGTTGGAGTTTTGTATTCATCCAGAGCCTTTTGTATTGGTGATTCCATGAACTCTTCCTTTATGTACTTCTCTGCCTCACTTGAGTTTGGAATGACTTCTTCACTTTCTTGCTCCTCCACTTCCTCTTTTACACCCAACATTTGTTTTAATAGCTCTATCATGGGGGAGGTTTGTTTATCTTCCCAACATTTCTTCATCTCTTCGTCATACCTTTCAATCATGGATTCAAGTGTTGAGGCATTTTGGTCCAGGGGGGTTTGTGAAAGTTGTGAGTCTTCATGTTCTCTTGTCATCTCAAGTGCAGTTTCAGGTTCAACCACCTCATTCTTCATTGAAAGTTCACTTGATGCAGTGGCCTCCTTATCTTGCTCTTCCACTTTATCCTTCACATCCATCAATTGGTCTTCATTTTCCTTGCTTAGTAGTTCTAAGCGTTTATCTGTGTCCTCCAATTGCTTATCTGTCTCCTGAGAAAGGATTTCTAGTTCCCTCCGGGATTGTTGATATTCCTCCGCCATTCTGTTGAACCTAGACTCAAATTCTGAAAACCATGAGTGGTTCATGGAAGTTTGTGTGGGTGGTGAGTTTTGAAAGGGGCTTTCGGTTGAAGTATGGTCAAGTGATGATATCTCTGGATGAATATCATATGGAGCACTAGAATTCCCTTCCCAGCCACCATTAGAATCATGACTTGCATTATTTTGTGGTGGAGAGAAATATCCCATATGATTTTCTTTCTCATCTTGTGGTTCTGAAGCATAGCTCCATGAATTGGAGTGCCCAGAATTTGAAGTTTCTTGGTGATATCCCCAGCCATCATCAGAGATTGGTGATGGTGGTTGATATCCCATAGAATTTGTTTGATCATAAGATGAGTTGAACTCCATTTGATTTTTGTAAAACACACAACCAAGGAAAATTGAAATTACTCATATCAGAGATGAGAATTTCTTAGTGAGGCAAAAACTCAAACACCTTGGTTTCACTTTGAAACAGAAAACAAAAATAAAGAAAATGCTTGATCTAGACTTCTCACCCACATAATCATTGTTGATCTAATCAATCCCCGGCAACGGCGCCAAAAACTTGATGAGTATTTTGGAGGAAAAATAATTTTCTCCCAAAACACACAAATCTAACCGGCAAGTACACCGGGTCGCATCAAGTAATAATAACTCACGGGAGTGAGGTCGATCCCACAGGGATTGATGGGTCAAGCAATTTTAGTGGGTGATTAGTTTAGTCAAGCTAACATTGAGTGATTTGAGTGACCATTGAAGCCAACAGAATGTAAATGACAAGGAAAATTAAAGTGCAGAAAGTAAATTGCATTGAAACTTAAAGAGCAAGAAATGTAAATTGCATGAAAGTAAAGGGAATTGGGTGCAGGGAAATTAAATGAAAGCAGTAAATCAAAGCTTTGAACAATTGCAAGAGAAATTAAAGAAAAGTAAATTGCAGAAGCCAAGAGAAGGTGAAGTAGTAAACAGGAATGGAAATTCAATTGTGCAGAGAAAGTAAACAAGAAAATTTTCAAGGTGAGATTGAAACAGAATTTCTTCAATTCTCAACCTAAGATTCAAAACGAAATTGAAAACTAAGAGAGAGCTCTCAAATCCTAATGCTCCCTCGTGGAGCCAGCCTCCTCACAAATATGAAAATGATGCCTTATATAGGCTTTACAAAATGGAAATGAAAATGAAATTAAAAACAAATTACAATTAAATGAAATTCCTATTTTATCTATTTCTTGTGCGTTTGAGTGATGATCATTTGGGCCCTTGCTCTTGATGGAATTGGGTTGATAAAGGCCTTGGTTGATTGCTCTTGGAGTTTGAAGAGGAACCGAATTGAACCGGGTTGAGTTTGCAAAAGTTGGACCAAAAGTTGGAGCTAAAGTTAGGGGTCTAACTTTGGCTCCAACTTTTCATAGCAGCCCACAAAACTTGCTGGTATGAACGTTGGTGCCAACGTTAGGGGTCTAACTTTGACCCTAACGTTGGCCTCCCTTATGCACATTTATGGTGCCAACTTTATCCTCTTGTCATGTTGCCAATTTTATGCCCAATATATACTATCATATATGGTTGGAAAGCTCTGAATGTCAGCTTTCTAACCCACTTGGAATCACTTCAATTGGACATCTACAACTCAAGTTATGATCATTTGAAGAGGGCATAGTCGCTGGCTTTGGTGTGCAGCGTTTGAGGTAACGTTTGCCTCAAATGTTGGCGAAAACGCCAGTTCTGGAGGCTCAAACGTGTTGTCCACCCCATACTATTGTACATTGTTGGAAAGCCCTGGATGTCTACTTTCCAATGCCGTTGAGAGCACATTATATGGAGCTCTACAGCTCGAGTTATACTCCGTTGAAGGTGCAGAGGTCAGTTGGCCTCACTGCAGGTTGCCACCATGTTCGTTTATGCACATTGCGGGGCAGTTTTCTCCCTCAATTTTAGTATCCACCATGCAGTGCCATATATGCTTGGAAAGCTCTTGATTCCTACTTTCCAATGCTTCTTGAATCACCTCATTTGGAGCTCTGTAGCTCAAGTTATTCTTGTTGGAAGTATACCCCCTTCAAGCTGTTGTGGTGTGTGGCGCCAATGTTAGCCTCAAAGTTAGGGGGCTAACGTTGGCGCAAACTTTTGCTCCTCCCCTTGTGAATTTCATGTGCCAACGTTAGCCACCAAGTTAGGGGGCTAACGTTGGCGCAAACTTTTGGTGCCCAGGGAGGTTCTCTTCATGCCAACGTTAGCCTCAAAGTTAGGGGGCTAACGTTGGCGCAAACTTTTGGTGCCCAGGGGTGAATTTCATGTGCCAACGTTAGCCTCCAAGTTAGGGGTCTAACGTTGGGGCTAACTTTTCAACCAAAAGTTTGTGCAAAAGTTTGATGCTAACTTTAGGTCTAGCTTTTTGCTTCCTGGTTCAATTTCACTTATTCCATTGTCCTCTCTTTACTCCTAGCTATTCCTTCTTGCTTCAACCTTTCTCCAAGCTTTCTTCACCTATCATTAATCAACCAAACACATCAAAGCTATGCTCAAAATCATGAGATATTCATTCTTTCATAATATGTGATAATTATAGCATAAAACCTCATGAAATAGCATGAATTCACACATGGTTGATTAAATCAAAGGAAACATGAAAATCTACCCAATTGGCTTGCTTATGGCTCAAGAAAGTGCATAAAACCTATTGAAAACAAATGAAAAAGCATAGAAAAACATGACATGGTGACATGTCATCACAACACCAAACTTAAACCTTGCTTGTCCCCAAGCAAGAAAAGAATCATGCAATAAAGATTGACAATCCAAGGCAAGAAGGATAGCAACTCAATGTTCATCGTAAGCTAGTTTTCTAAGCATGCTATAATCACAATAGAAATGTAAATGATTGATGCTTCCATCTAGCTCAATTTATGAAATCTTTCTTTTATATTTCTTCCTTGAAACAAACTTTTGATTTTCTTATTTAGCTTCTCCTTTTGGGTGCTTTGCCCCATGGGTTGATAACAAAGCTACGACTTCTAAATGCTTTGTTTTCAAGTATTACCACTTGATACATAAGCACCACAAGCATTTGATTAGAGAACTTCATTAAGCTCATTTTTCTTTTCTTTTCTTGACTCTCTAATCATTGATGCTCAGAGCCTTGAACTTTGAGGGAGTGCTTTTGCACTTTGAGCCTAACCTTGACTTCTAAGTGTTTTGTTTTCAAGCATTTGGCTTGATACATAAACACCACAAGTACTTAGCAAATAGATTGCCATTGGTACTCAGAGCCTTCAGCTTTCTCATTTTTTTCCCTTTTTCTTTTCTTGCTTTATTTTGCATTTGCTCTCAAGGTTTTCATGATTTTAAAAGATTTCACAAAACGTGCTAGATGAAAACTTCAATTAAATAAAATCTAATGCAATTAAGCAACAATCAAACATACTAGCTTCCCAATACTTTTATGCACATGCTAAAATCTTCTTTAATGCCTTGTTTGTTTATGATCATGATACTTTGTTTCTTTTGAATTCACAAAACTCAAGTTGGTAATCATAATGACACAGCACCATGTTGCAAATTAGAGATTCAAGCTATGCTTTATTCATACACACATGTAAACAGAAAGGATAAAGACAATCATGCAATTTAAGTGTTGGAAATAAATGAGAGGAGAAAGAACTCTACAACCTTGTAGTTAATCTTTCGTCATTATTGTTGTCCTTTTTCCTCTATTCTTCCTCTTTCCCTTGCCAAACTCAGAATGCTTGCTCATCCTCAAGCAACAATTAGAACAATGGCTATGGGGCTAAGATGGATCATGAATGTCTCACACAATGAAATGTTAGTAGTACATGTGTTTCAAACAAGCAAAACTAAAGATAGTAATCAAGGCATAAGAGACAGAGACATTATGATTGCATAGATAAGAAGGTGTGCATGATACATTGCATAAAGATATAAGTGGCACACCAAACTTAGTGTGACACTTTCATTTGGAATGAATGCAAGTATCTTGTAAGAATTGGAACCAAATTTTGTTGCATAGCAACACCAAACTTAGAATGTAATCGTATGTCAATTTATTTGAATTAAAACTAAGTAAGTGAAACTGTTATTTGTTAAATATAATCACCAAATGATGAGTCTGTTATGAATAAGGATGTCTTGGTGATGTATTAACAAAAACAGTTACTGAAGGAAAGCATTAAAAACAAGTAAATAAATGAAACAAAGAGAAAACAAAAATTATCCAACTAAAAAGAAAAAATAACACTGTAAAAGGCAATATGATTATGCAGACAAGTGATGTTGCTGGATTCATTGCATAGCAAATTAAGTGTCACACCAAACTTAGAATCTTAGCATGACACTTCATGTAGAATTGATGCAATCATCCAAACGGGATTGAAAACAATTTGTTGCAAGGCAACACCAAACTTAGAATGTGATCATATGCCATTTTATTGAAATTTAACAAAGCAAGGAGAAGAAATATACATACTGTCTACCTGTTCTTTACTTTCTTCCTCTTCTTCCAATTTGATTGAGCTTGCTTGCAATTGGTCCAGGGGTTGGATTGCTTGTGGTTGACCTCCTCTTGAATGTTGTCCTTGGTAGTTTGGTCACAATCCTCTTCTTGGTGCTTTTGTCAATTGCCTTCACTTCTTTGAATCCAAGTCTTGGTGGTTGTGTGATTGTTGGAGTTTTGTATTCATCCAGAGCCTTTTGTATTGGTGATTCCATGAACTCTTCCTTTATGTACTTCTCTGCCTCACTTGAGTTTGGAATGACTTCTTCACTTTCTTGCTCCTCCACTTCCTCTTTTACACCCAACATTTGTTTTAATAGCTCTATCATGGGGGAGGTTTGTTTATCTTCCCAACATTTCTTCATCTCTTCGTCATACCTTTCAATCATGGATTCAAGTGTTGAGGCGTTTTGGTCCAGGGGGGTTTGTGAAAGTTGTGAGTCTTCATGTTCTCTTGTCATCTCAAGTGTAGTTTCAGGTTCAACCACCTCATTCTTCATTGAAAGTTCACTTGATGCAGTGGCCTCCTTATCTTGCTCTTCCACTTTATCCTTCACATCCATCAATTGGTCTTCATTTTCCTTGCTTAGTAGTTCTAAGCGTTTATCTGTGTCCTCCAATTGCTTATCTGTCTCCTGAGAAAGGATTTCTAGTTCCCTCCGGGATTGTTGATATTCCTCCGCCATTCTGTTGAACCTAGACTCAAATTCTGAAAACCATGAGTGGTTCATGGAAGTTTGTGTGGGTGGTGAGTTTTGAAAGGGGCTTTCGGTTGAAGTATGGTCAAGTGATGATATCTCTGGATGAATATCATATGGAGCACTAGAATTCCCTTCCCAGCCACCATTAGAATCATGACTTGCATTATTTTGTGGTGGAGAGAAATATCCCATATGATTTTCTTTCTCATCTTGTGGTTCTGAAGCATAGCTCCATGAATTGGAGTGCCCAGAATTTGAAGTTTCTTGGTGATATCCCCAGCCATCATCAGAGATTGGTGATGGTGGTTGATATCCCATAGAATTTGTTTGATCATAAGATGAGTTGAACTCCATTTGATTTTTGTAAAACACACAACCAAGGAAAATTGAAATTACTCATATCAGAGATGAGAATTTCTTAGTGAGGCAAAAACTCAAACACCTTGGTTTCACTTTGAAACAGAAAACAAAAATAAAGAAAATGCTTGATCTAGACTTCTCACCCACATAATCATTGTTGATCTAATCAATCCCCGGCAACGGCGCCAAAAACTTGATGAGTATTTTGGAGGAAAAATAATTTTCTCCCAAAACACACAAATCTAACCGGCAAGTACACCGGGTCGCATCAAGTAATAATAACTCACGGGAGTGAGGTCGATCCCACAGGGATTGATGGGTCAAGCAATTTTAGTGGGTGATTAGTTTAGTCAAGCTAACATTGAGTGATTTGAGTGACCATTGAAGCCAACAGAATGTAAATGACAAGGAAAATTAAAGTGCAGAAAGTAAATTGCATTGAAACTTAAAGAGCAAGAAATGTAAATTGCATGAAAGTAAAGGGAATTGGGTGCAGGGAAATTAAATGAAAGCAGTAAATCAAAGCTTTGAACAATTGCAAGAGAAATTAAAGAAAAGTAAATTGCAGAAGCCAAGAGAAGGTGAAGTAGTAAACAGGAATGGAAATTCAATTGTGCAGAGAAAGTAAACAAGAAAATTTTCAAGGTGAGATTGAAACAGAATTTCTTCAATTCTCAACCTAAGATTCAAAACGAAATTGAAAACTAAGAGAGAGCTCTCAAATCCTAATGCTCCCTCGTGGAGCCAGCCTCCTCACAAATATGAAAATGATGCCTTATATAGGCTTTACAAAATGGAAATGAAAATGAAATTAAAAACAAATTACAATTAAATGAAATTCCTATTTTATCTATTTCTTGTGCGTTTGAGTGATGATCATTTGGGCCCTTGCTCTTGATGGAATTGGGTTGATAAAGGCCTTGGTTGATTGCTCTTGGAGTTTGAAGAGGAACCGAATTGAACCGGGTTGAGTTTGCAAAAGTTGGACCAAAAGTTGGAGCTAAAGTTAGGGGTCTAACTTTGGCTCCAACTTTTCATAGCAGCCCACAAAACTTGCTGGTATGAACGTTGGTGCCAACGTTAGGGGTCTAACTTTGACCCTAACGTTGGCCTCCCTTATGCACATTTATGGCGCCAACTTTGTCCTCTTGTCATGTTGCCAATTTTATGCCCAATATAGACTATCATATATGGTTGGAAAGCTCTGAATGTCAGCTTTCTAACCCACTTAGAATCACTTCAATTGGACATCTACAACTCAAGTTATGAAGAGTTGTCCAATTGAAGTGATTCCAAGTGGGTTAGAAAGCTGACATTCAGAGCTTTCCAACCATATATGATAGTCTATATTGGGCATAAAATTGGCAACATGACAAGAGGACAAAGTTGGCGCCATAAATGTGCATAAGGGAGGCCAACGTTAGGGTCAAAGTTAGACCCCTAACGTTGGCACCAACGTTCATACCAGCAAGTTTTGTGGGCTGCTATGAAAAGTTGGAGCCAAAGTTAGACCCCTAACTTTAGCTCCAACTTTTGGTCCAACTTTTGCAAACTCAACCCGGTTCAATTTGGTTCCTCTTCAAACTCCAAGAGCAATCAACCAAGGCCTTTATCAACCCAATTCCATCAAGAGCAAGGGCCCAAATGATCATCACTCAAAGGCACAAGAAATAGATAAAATAGGAATTTCATTTAATTGTAATTTGTTTTTAATTTCATTTTCATTTCCATTTTGTAAAGCCTATATAAGGCATCATTTTCATATTTGTGAGGAGGCTGGCTCCACGAGGGAGCATTAAGATTTGAGAGCTCTCTCTTAGTTTTCAATTTCGTTTTGAATCTTAGGTTGAGAATTGAAGAAATTCTGTTTCAATCTCACCTTGAAAATTTTCTTGTTTACTTTCTCTGCACAATTGAATTTCCATTCCTGTTTACTACTTCACCTTCTCTTGGCTTCTGCAATTTACTTTTCTTTAATTTCTCTTGCAATTGTTCAAAGCTTTGATTTACTGCTTTCATTTAATTTCCCTGCACCCAATTCCCTTTACTTTCATGCAATTTACATTTCTTGCTCTTTAAGTTTCAATGCAATTTACTTTCTGCACTTTAATTTTCCTTGTCATTTACATTCTGTTGGCTTCAATGGTCACTCAAATCACTCAATGTTAGCTTGACTAAACTAATCACCCACTAAAATTGCTTGACCCATCAATCCCTGTGGGATCGACCTCACTCCCGTGAGTTATTATTACTTGATGCGACCCGGTGCACTTGCCGGTTAGATTTGTGTGTTTTGGGAGAAAATTATTTTTCACCAAAATACTCATCAAGTTTTTGGCGCCGTTGCCGGGGATTGATTAGATCAACAATGATTATGTGGGTGAGAAGTCTAGATCAAGCATTTTCTTTATTTTTGTTTTCTGTTTCAAAGTGAAACCAAGGTGTTTGAGTTTTTGCCTCACTAAGAAATTCTCATCTCTGATATGAGTAATTTCAATTTTCCTTGGTTGTGTGTTTTACAAAACTCAAATGGAGTTCAACTCATCTTATGATCAAACAAATTCTATGGGATATCACCCACCATCACCAATCTCTAATGATGGCTGGGGATATCACCAAGAAACCTCAAATTCTGGGCACTCCAATTCATGGAGCTATGCTTCAGAACCACAAGATGAGAAAGAAAATCATATGGGATATTTCTCTCCACCACAAAATAATGCAAGTCATGATTCTAATAGTGGCTGGGAAGGGAATTCTAGTGCTCCATATGATATTCATCCAGAGATATCATCACTTGACCATACTTCAACCGAAAGCCCCTTTCAAAACTCACCACCCATACAAACTTCCATGAACCACTCATGGTTTTCAGAATTTGAGTCTAGGTTCAACAGAATGGCGGAGGAATATCAACAATCCCGGAGGGAACTAGAAATCCTTTCTCAAGAGACAGATAAGCAATTGGAGGACACAGATAAACGCTTAGAACTACTAAGCAAGGAAAATGAAGACCAATTGATGGATGTGAAGGATAAAGTGGAAGAGCAAGATAAGGAGGCCACTGCATCAAGTGAACTTTCAATGAAGAATGAGGTGGTTGAACCTGAAACTACACTTGAGATGACAAGAGAACATGAAGACTCACAACTTTCACAAACCTCCCCCATGATAGAGCTATTAAAACAAATGTTGGGTGTAAAAGAGGAAGTGGAGGAACAAGAAAGTGAAGAAGTCATTCCAAACTCAAGTGAGGCAGAGAAGTACATAAAGGAGGAGTTCATAGAACCACAAATACAAAAAACTCTGGATGAATGCAAAACTCCAATAATCACACAGCAACCAAGACTTGGATTCAAAGAAGTGAAGGCAACTAACAAAAGCACCAATCCTGTCCCTAATCCAGTAAGCAAGATCAATCAAGCCATTTGCAAAAGGAAGCTTGCTGAGGAAAAGCCAAGGCAAGGGACAGTAGCTGAAACTTCTCCTTCTTTGAAGTCATTTCTCTTAACAAATTGGAAGAAGAGGAAGAAAGTAAAGAACAGGTAGACAGTAGGTACATATCTTCTCCTTGCTTTGTTTAAATTTCAATAAATTGGCATATGATCACATTATAAGTTTGGTGTTGCCCTGCAACAAACTGTTTTCCATCTTCATGGATGATTGCATCAATTTTACATGAAAGTGACACACCAAGATTCTAAGTTTGGTGTGCCACCTATTTTTCTATGCAAATCAATCCAGCAACATCTCTTGTCTGTATAATCATATTGCCTTTTACAGTGTTATTTTTCTTCTTAGTTGGATAATTTTTGTTTTCTCTTTGTTTCATTTATTTACTTGTTTTTAATGCTTTCCTTCATTAACTGTTTTTGTTAATACATCACCAAGACATCCTTATTCATAACAGACTCTTCATTTGGTGATTGTATTTAACATATAACAGTTTCTTTTGTTTAGTTTTAGTTCAAATAAATTGACATATGGTTGCATTCTAAGTTTGGTGTTGCTATGCAATAAAATTTAGTTCCAATTCTTACAAGATACTTGCATTAATTCCAAGTGAAAGTGTCACACTAAGTTTGGTGTGCCACTTATCTTCTATGCAAAGTATTATGCTCACCTTCTTAAGTATGCAATCACAATGTCTCTGTCTCTTGTGCCTTGATTATTATCTTTAATTTTTCTTGCTTGAAACACATGTACTACTAACATTCCTTGTGTAAGACATTCATGATCCATCTTAGCCCCATAGCCACGGTTCTAATAGTTTCTTGAGGATGAACGAGCATTCTGAGTTTGGTATGGGAAGGAAGAGAATGGGAGGAAAATGACAACAATAGAGAAGATGAACTACAAGGTTGTAAAGTTCCTTTTCCTCTCATTTGTTTCAAGCACTATAAACTGCATGATTGTCTGTACCTTCTCTGTATGCATGTGTGTATGAAAAGGCATAGTTTGATTTCTAAATTGCAACATGGTGCTATGTCATTATGATTACCAACTTGAGTTTTGTGAATTCAAAAGCAACAAAGTATCATGATCATAAACAAACAAGGCATTAAAGAAGATTTTAGCATGTGCATAAAAGTATTGGGAAGCTAGTATGTTTGATTGTTGCTTAATTGCATTAGATTTTATTTAATTGAAGTTTTCATCTAGCACGTTTTGTGAAATCTTTTAAAAGCATGAAAACCTTGAAAGCAAATGCAAAATAAAGCAAGAAAAGAAAAAGGGAAAGAATGAGAAAGCTGAAGGCTCTGAGTACCAATGGCAATTTATTTGTTAAGTGCTTGTGGTGTTTATGTATCAAGCCAAATGCTTGAAAACAAAACACTTAGAAGTCAAGGCTAGGCTCAAAGTGCAAAAGCACTCCCTCAAAGCTCAAGGCTCTGAGCATCAATGATTAGAGAGTTAAGAAAAGAAAAGAAAAATGAGCTTAATGAAGTCCTCTAATCAAATGCTTGTGGTGCTTATGTATCAAGTGGTAATACTTGAAAACAAAGCATTTAGAAGTCGTAGCTTTGTTATCAACTCATGGGGCAAAGCACCCAAAAGGAGAAGCTAAATAAAAAAAATCAAAAGCTTGTTTCAAGGAAGAAATATAAAAGAAAGATTTCATAAATTGAGCTAGATGGAAGCATCAATCATTTACATTTCTTTTGTGATTGTAGCATGCTTAGAAAACTAGCTTACCATGAACATTGAGTTGATATTCTTCTTACCTTGGATTGTCAATCTTTATTGCATGATTCTTTTCTTGCTTGGGGACAAGCAAGGTTTAAGTTTGGTGTTGTGATGACATGTCATCATGTCATGTTTTTCTATGCCTTTTTCCTTTGTTTTCAATAGGTTTTATGCACTTTCTTTAGCCATAAGCAAGCCAAGTGGGTAGATTCTCATGCTTCCTTTGATTTAATCAACCATGTATGAATTCATGCTATTTCATGAGGTTTTATGCTAAAATTGTCACATATTATGAGAGAATGAATATCTCATGATTTTGAGCATAGCTTTGATGTGTTTGGTTGATTAATGATAGGTGAAGAAGGCTTGGAGAAAGGGTGAAGCAAGAAGGAATGGCTAGGAGTAAAGAGAGGACAATGGAATAAGTTGAACCAGGAAGCAAAATCTTTTGGGTGAAAAGTTAGCCTCAAAGTTAGACCCCTAACTTGGAGGCTAACGTTGGCACATGAATTCCTCCCTGGCCATCCAACGTTTGCGCCAACGTTAGCCCCCTAACTTGGAGGCTAACGTTGGCACATGAATTCCTCCCTGGCCATCCAACGTTTGCGCCAACGTTAGACCCCTAACTTGGAGGCTAACGTTGGCGCATGAAAATTCAAGGAAGTGAACGTGAAGTTCACTAAGGCAACGCTGGCCAAGCCAAGGGAAAGGAAGCACGCACTAGGTAGCTCTCAAAATTGTAAATGGAGCACTCATCAAAGGAGAGCACCCATGAAGGGAACTCGCGCACCAAGGCGCATGCCAAGGAGCAGCGTTCAAAAGTTTGAACGCCACGTTCACTTTTGTGAACTTTATGTTGCTCGAAGAGGAAAGGCACGCACCAAGCAAGCAGCGTTTGGAAAAATGAATGTGACGTTCACTAGAGTGAACGTTTTCGAAGAGAGAGAGCCACCAACGAGCCAAGGAAGCACAAGGAGCAACGTTCACATTTGGAACATGACGTTCAAATAATGAACGCTAGGGGCATTACTGAGCACACGTGACAAGGTACATAAGGCAAGTGAATGCCAAGTTCACCAACCCAACGGAGCGCTCCACTGGAGCATGCCTCCAACCCAATTTCAATCAATTGACATCTTGGATCTATTTCTTCACAAATCAAAAGGCCCACTTCAAGTTTTGAAGATTGAAAATAGAAAGTGTATAAATAGCATTAAGTTTGATTTAAAAAGGACCTCTAGCTCATTTTTAGTTTTTCACTTTAGTTTTCATCGTGAATTTGGGGATTGGGATTAGATCTAGTTTGCTTTCTGTTTGTTCTTTTCTTCTGCAACTTCTATTTTTCTATTTTTTTTGGGTTTTTGAATTCAGATTGAAGAATTCCATTGAAATCCTTCATCTGAGAATCATCTTCTACTTTGCTTTTGATAGTTCTATAAATTGAAAGTTGGATCTGAATTTCCTTGGTTGTTTTCATTTTCATTTCTTCTGCAATTCCTTTTCTGTTTGGTCAAGGGAGTAATTGAGATCTAGATCTACTTTCTGATCTCATTGCTCTTCTTCGATCTTCAATTTCTTTTTTAAAATTTTATAATTGAGCTATGTTTTCTTGCTGTTTATTTCTTCTGCAAACTTTCATTTCTGTTTTAGTTCTTCTGCAATTCTCTTCATCTCATAGTTCTCTGATTTGATTTTACATTTTCTAGTTAAATTCTGAATCCCAGTACCCAAAACCCTTTACTCTTACTACAATTTATGTTTTTTTGCAATTTAGATTCAGCAATTTACATTTCTTGCACTTTAAGTTTCAGTTATTTACTTTTTTTGCAATTTAAGTTTCAGCTCTTTTACTTTCTTGCTCTTTAAGTTTCTGCAATTTAATTCTTCTTCACTTTAAGATTTAACAAATTTTCATTCTGCACCTTTTATTTCCTTGCAATTTAGATTCTGTTAATCAAAATCACTCAAATCATCAAATATTCGCTTAACTAAATTCATCACCTAACTAAAATTGCTCAATCCATCAATCCCTGTGGGATCGACCTCACTCTTATGAGTTATTACTACTTGATGCGACCCGGTACACTTGCCGGTGAGTTTGTGTGGAATCGTTTTTTCCCTCATCAGCCATGCCTTCGACACCATGTGTCACGCACAGGCCTTTTTCTTCTTCTTCTCCTCTCTGGAAAGTTGAACTAGCGTGGCACACCCAGGGTCTAGCGTGCCACGCCCATTATGTGTGCTTGGTTCCTTCTCTGGATAGTTGAACTAGCGTGGCACGCCCAGGGTCTGGCGTGCCACACCCCTTGTATGTGCTTGGTTCCTTTGTTGGCGTGCCACGCCCAGAACTCCAGTGACACGCCCATGGCCTCCTAGTCTTGCCGTGCCACGCCTTGAAGCTCAAGTGGCATGCCCAAGTCTTCTTCTTGTTGATTGATGATGCTGGTGTGCCACGCCTGAGATTCAAGTGGCATGCCCAAGTGAGAAATGGTACTTGGCGTACCATGCCTTCGACACCAAGTGGCATGTCTAATGAGAGGTTGAGCCTTGGCATGCCACGCCTGAGACTCAAGTGGCACGCCCAAGTGAGAAATGGTAGTTGGCGTGCCACGCCTTCAACATCAAGTGGCACGCCCATGTGTTTGGCCCTCTACCTTCTCCTCTGGAGAGTTGTACTAGTGTGTCATACCTTGATGTTCAAGTGGCACGCCCATATTGGTGTGTCCCTTCAAGCTTGGCGTGGCACACCTAGGTCCTCAAGTGGCACGCCCAAGTATTGGAGTAGAGTTGGCGTGCCACGCCTTCGACACCAAGTGGCACGCCCATGCTTTTCCTCTTCTGGCGTGCCACGCCCACAAGCTTAAGTGGCACGCTCCATAGTGTTTAATGGAGTTGGCATGCCACGCCCATCCTGGCGTGCCATGCCCCATATGTGGCTTTCAACTTTGCTCTCTAGAAAAAGTAACTGGCGTGCCACGCCTGGCTCTTGGCGTGCCATGCCCATGTTAAAGCTTTGAGAACCCCTTTCTGGAAAATACAGCTGGTGTGTCACGCCCACATACTTTCATGGCGTTTGTTCCAAGTGGCACGCCAGTTTCACACGCCCAGCTTTATTTTGTTGTTTTCTTCTCTTTTTGTTGATCTTTTCACCTGAAATTCAACACAAACCCATTTCAAAGCAATGTACCATAATATTCATCAATTAGTTCATGAATTGCAATGATTTAATGAGATTATGCCCTTTTATGGTCCTTTTTAGATAAGAGAAAAGGGTAGATGATGCAAGTCATCATATTTCTTACTAAATCTTAATACTAATTATCAACTAAAACCTAAATTAATCTTAAATTTCACAAAAACAAAAATATAAATTTATTTACCAGAGAATGCAAACACAGAGACTGATAGAAGAATGTTAGTGGTGGACAGCATTGTTGGTGGCAGTTTTTAGAACAGGATGGCGGCGAGAGGGAGAAGGTCTATGGAGAGGATGTGGCATTGGGGTTAATGGTGCGGAATTTATAACAACAAACTAACCGGCAAGTGCACCGGGTCGTACCAAGTAATACCTCAGATGAGTGAGGGTCAATCCCACGAGGATTGATGGACTAAGCAACAATGATTGAGTGATTGGCTTAGTTAGACAAATAGAAAAGAGTGTTGAGAGTTCAATTGAATTAATAAGTAAATTCAGAGTATCAGAAAAGCAAGCAGTAAACAAGTAGTGAATAATATATGGAGAAATAATTAAGGCTTTAGAGTTATCTATTTTCCTGATTGACTTTTCTTACTAACTATTTTAATCATGCAAGATTTAATTCATGGCAAACTATATGTGACTAAACCCTAATTCCTCAGACATTTTTAGTCTCCTCTAACTCTCATCAACTGCCAATTCCTTGGTCAATTAATTCCAATTAGAGGGTGAAGTTCAATTCTAGTTATATGCCACAGAAATCCTAATTACCCAAATATAAGAGGATTATATGTCACGTATCCCATTAAATCCAGATAATTTGAAATTTAGGAGAATATGTTTTCAAGCTGTTGTTCAAGTAAAGAGCTTTTCCAAGTTATGCAAGAACTCAATTAGAAAGAGGGTCATACTTCCGTTCCACCCAATTTCACAAAATGAAGAATGAAAATAATTCTTGAATTATATGAATCAATACATGAATTAAAATAGAAAAATAATAGAATCAATCCATACAATAGACAAAGATCCTAACCTTAACAGTGGAGGTTTAATTGCTCATGGTTCAGAGTGGAAATTAGGATTCTCTTAAATTGTAAATTGTGAATAATGTGGAATGAGGTTAGAGAAGAGAAGTTTCTTTTCCCTTTTATATCTAATCCTAATTAATTTAAAAATCTATTTTCTAAAACTAAATAATATCTTTTTCTATTTTAAAATAAAATACAAATTTAATTAAAATTAATTAAACTATGCGTGCAGCCTTTGGAAGAAGATTGGGGACCACTGGTATTATTAGGATCCACACTGAACTTGGAAATTTCCAAGTTCATCGTGGAGGAGGCAGTGGCGTCTTTAGCATGTTCCTTTGAATCCATGCTGAACTTGGCTTTTTCCAAGTTCAGCGTGGAGAAGGCAACGTGTGCTTCCCTGGGAGTTCTCAAATCCACGCTGAACATGACAAGAACCAAGTTCAACATGGAAGATGCAGAGGTTTCTGGAGACAAAATGTGCACTATTATATATCGTTGGAAATCTCTGAAAGTTAGCTTTCCAATGCCACTAGAATCACGTCAATTAAACCTCTGTAGCTCAAGTTATTCTCGTTTGAGTGCAAGGAGGTCAGGATTGACAGCATCATTCGCTTTCTTCCTTTTCTACTACAAAACTCCATCAAATCCCTCCGAATGCTACCTGAAATAAATAGAATTGTGCACAACTTAAAGTAGGATCCATAGTGGCTAAAAGATATTTAAATTTTGATTAAACTTAGCAATTCAAGTGAAAATTCACAAGGAAAAGATAGATAAGATGCTCACGCATAACAACACCAAACTTGAATTGTTGCTTGTCCTCAAGCAACCAAAATAAGTGCAAGATTAAGATGTGAATTTGCATGAGAAGTGAGAGTTTAGTCATGTTCAAGTATAGTCATGTTCAAGTATATTCTTAAAATTTATTCATTGTAACTCTAAACAGTTTTGGCATCTCACTCTCCTTTGAATCAGAGGGATGTCAGTATCATTCGGAATTAGAATCCGGATCATATTATGAATTCTCTAATCTTTATACTCCAATTTAATCCTTGAACACAGCAAAATTTACTTTAATTCTCTATTCTTTGGTGCTTTGCACCTTAAGCCTAGCTGTGACTTTAAATGTTTTGTCTCAAGCTTTACTTGACACAGAAACACCACAAGCACTTGACTGGGGAACTCTTTCTAAATTCTGATTTTTCTTTCAGTTACTCCCAGACAGTGGTTCTCAAAGCCTTTGGCATACTCTGCTGAATGCATTTGGTCACGACTCTAAATATTCTGTCTCAAAGGTTACTTGAAACAAGAATACCACAAGCATATAACTAGGAAAATAACTCTTTGAGCTTTTGATTATTTCAGACTCCCTAGTCATTGATGCTCAGAGCCTTGGACCTTGCTTTTATGCTTATTTTGCTGTCTCTTTTGCTTCAAAGATTAAATTTTTTTGTTTATTTCAGAGAAGTCATAATAATTCTCTAGATTTCTGTTCCACATACATCAACATCCTTTGATTCAAAGTCAAATATGCACTGTTCATGTCATACATTCAGAATCACAAATAATACCACCACATTTAAGTAAATAAGACTATTCTTTAATATAAACTCAATGTTTTCATGCATCACATCACTTTCTATTTTTCTTTGTTTTTCCTTTTGATTTCAAGCTCAGTGAGCAATACATGATACACTCTTTTTCAACCAAATAAAAAAATAAACGGTAAATTAAACTAGAACCTAGGGATTGAAATAATAACTGATCATGCAATAGCAAAATAAATTAAATAGAAAACAGGAACCTAATCATAATAAGAATGGGAGAAAATATAGAATAAAAGGAACTTAACCACCTCAGTTATCCTAGTGGCCATCCCATTCTTCTGGCTGTGCTCCTCTGTGGAGATGGTTCGCCTCCCTTTGGTGCTATTAAAATAAACAGAAAAGCCAAAAGCGAAGTGACAATACCAAACTTAAAAGTTTGCTTGTCCTCAAGAAAAGAAGAACTGAAAACAGAGAGGGACATTAAAAGGACAAAAAAGATAAAAATTAAATTTTTTTGTATGTTGTTTATATATATATATATAAGGGAGGGGGGTTATGAGGACGGTTCTAAAATTTTTTTTAAGTGTCCAGTTCCTGTTGTAAAAATTATGCATGATCAAAACACAAGTAAAACAAAGGAAAACAATAAAAACTCGGTAAAAATTAAACAAATAATATAATCAACACTACGAAAAAAATAACTAAGGATACGAAATATTGGGTTGCCTCCCGACAAGCGCTTCTGTAACGTCATTAGCTTGACGGTCAGCTCCTCTAAGGAGGAGGATCATAGGGGCTTAGCTCTTCTCCCCTCACTGTGAATCTTCTCCCTGTGTCCTCACAAAGTAGTTCAATATGCTCTAGAGAGAGGATTTTATTTACTGTATAAGTGAACACTGGATTGCTAGTCAACACCGCCTTCATTCCTGGGGAGAAGTCTTCAGTGGGAATCTTTTTGTTTCTCCATCCCCTGGGTACTTTCTTCTTTTTGGGAACCTCCGCCTTGGTGGATGATGCATTCCCGACACCAAACTTAGGTTTGATGTCAGGAGGAATTTTATTGTTTGTCACCAAAGGAGGTTTGAGCTACAATTTTTGTTGTGTATCATCAGGGGGTTCTTGACGGTTTGGATCAATAAGCTCAGTCTGCATGCACCTCTCTTCTTCACCTGCTGAATGTATATCTTTGAAGACATAAAAGACCAGTTGCTCATTATGCACTCAAAGCACTAATTCACCTTCTTCCACATCAATTAGAGCTCTTCCAGTGGCTAGGAATGGTCTTCCTAGAATTATAGAGGCATTCTCATCCTCCCCTGTGTCAAGAATCACAAAATCTGCTGGGAGGAAGAACTTACCCACTTTGACCAAGATATTCTCCACTAATTCGTATGCAGGCTTTATAGATTTGTCTGCCATTTGTAATGCTATCCTTGTGGGTTGTGCCTCTTGGATTTGCAGCTTCTTCATCACAGACAAGGGCATTAAATTGATGCTTACTCCCAGATCACATAACGCTTTCTCAAAGGTTGTGCTCCCAATGGTGCATGGAATTTGAAAGCTCCCTGGATCCGGCATCTTCCTTGCCAAGTTATTCTGAATGATGGCACTTGACGTCGGAATTTTTGCCAGTAAAGAATTTTAATGAAACAGTTGCGTTGTAGATATAGTTTCTAAACCAACAAAAATCCCTTCGTGCAAATTTTTTGGTTGTCACAAGTAACAAACCCCTAAATAAATTGTTAACCAAAGTATTCAAACCTCGGGTCGTCTTCTCAAGGAACTGCAGGGAAGTATGTTCTTATTATTGGTTATGGAGATTGTAGATCTGGGGTTTCAAGAATGAGGAACGAATATGACAAATAATTTAAATGGCAATTAAAAATAAATAAATAACTGTAAAATAAACTTTTGGCAAGGTATGAGAAATTGGAAGTCTAGACTTAGTTATCCTTATCAATAACAATGAAAGTTGAATCTTAATTCCACTTAGTTAACCTTTACTAAAGCAAAGGAAAGTCAAGGGACTAATTAGTTTGATCTTTGAATCCTATTTATTTCCTAAGAAAAGGTTGGGATTATTGAAGTTCAGTTCAATTAGCAAAGATAACAGTTATCAATTATGTTGAAATAAGATAACTCCTGAGTTACTGATTTCTTTACCAAAACCAACAGGGGAAAAAGTAAAATTGCTGGAATAAAAATGTCTTCAGATTGGAAGCAATGGTGACATAAATAAAAGAGAGCAATAATAAACTGAAATGCCTCAAATAACATTAATTCAAATAATCTAGAACATAGAAGAATTCATAAATTAAATGGTAAAAGTAAATAATCAACTAAAGTAATGGAATGAATAAAAGTGAAGGGAAGCTTAAAATAAAGGAACATTAAACCTGGATTGAGAGTCACTCCTAAAACTAAGAGAAATCCTAAATCCTAAGAGAGAGAGGAGAGAACCTCTCTCAAAACTAATCTAAATCATGAGAAGTAACTAATTGGCCAGCTCTCTCTGAATGGATGCATTCCCACACTTTATAACCTCTGGTCTATGCCTTCTGGACTTGGATTTGGGCCAAAAAGGGCTTCAGAAATCGCTGGGAGCGTTTTCTGCAATTTCTGGTGCATGGCCTCTGTCACGCGTCCGCGTGGGTCACGCGGTCGCGTCATTCGGAGCTTTTCTTGTCACGCGGTCGCGTTAGTCATGCAGCCGCGTCGCTGCTTCTTTGCGCTTGGCATGCGATCGCGTGGATGCCAGTTTCTTCAAGGACTCTGTTTTGTGCTTTCCTTCCATTTTTGTATGTTTCCTTTTCCATCCTTTAAGTCATTCCTGCCTTAGAAGATCTAAAACTACTCAACACACTAATCACGGCATCGAATGAAAATAAAGGTAATTGAAATAATTAATTTTAAAGCATAGGAAACATGTTTTTCACATACATCACATCATAAGGAAGGGAAAGTAAAATCATGCAATTAATATGAATAAGTGGGTGAAGGATTGAATAAATCACTCAAGCTAAGCACAAAATATATCATAAAATATGGATTTATCAACCTCCCCACACTTAAACAATAGCATGTCCTCATGCTAAATCCAAGGTAAAAAGTAAGGTTAAAGTGGTGGAATGTTATGCAATGCAATCTAATCTAAATGCAACTACCTAGATGAATGATGCATCATGCAATTCTAATTTTTATTCACTTGCATATTGGTGGACGTAATTGTGATTACACTTTGATTATGTAAAATTCATTACTCTTTCTTTCCCTGGCAATGGCGCCAAAAACATGATGCCAATACCATGGTTCACAACTTCGCACAACTAACCAGCAAGTGCACTGGGTCGTCCAAGTAATACCTTACGTGAGTAAGGGTCGAATCCCACGGAGATTGTTGGTATGAAGCAAGCTATAGTCACCTTGTAAATCTCAGTCAGGCAGGTGTAAAATAGTAATAGGGTTTTCGAAAATAATACTAAAATAAGGATAGAAATACTTATGTAATTCATTGGTTAGAATTTCAGATAAGGGTGTAGAGATGCTTTCGTTCCTCTGAATCTCTACTCTCCCGCTGTCTTCATCCAATCAGCCTTACTCCTTTCTATGGCTGGCTTTATGCAAGGGCATCACCGTTGTCAGTGGCTACATCCCCTCCTCTTGTGAAAATGGTCCAAAATGCCCTGTCACGGCACGGCTAATCATCTGAGGTTCCCGATCATGCTGGAATAGGATTCACCCTCCTTTTGCGTCTGTCACTACGCCTAGCACTCGCGAGTTTGAAGCTCGTCACAGTCATTCAATCATTGAATCCTACTCGGAATACCACAGACAAGGTTTAGACTTTCCGGATTCTCTTGAATGCCGCCATCATTCTAGCTTACACCACGAAGATTCTGATTAAGAGATCTAAGAGATACTCATTCAATCTAATGTAGAACGGAAGTGGTTGTCAGACACGCGTTCATAGGGAATGATGATGATTGTCACGTTCATCACATTCAGGTTGAAGTGCGAATGAATATCTTAGAAGCGAAATAAGATGAATTGAATAGAAAAATAGTAGTACTTTGCATTAATCTTTGAGGAACAGCAGAGCTCCACACCTTAATCTATGGAGTGTAGAAACTCTACCGTTGAAAATACATAAGTGAAAGGTCCAGGCATGGCCGAGAGGCCAGCCCCAAAACGTGATCAATAGTCTCCTAAGATGAACAATGGATTAAAACTGAGACCAAAGATCCTTAATACAATAGTAAAAGGTCCTATTTATAATAAACTAGCTACTAGGGTTTACAGAAGTAAGTAATTGATGCATAAATCCACTTCCGGGGCCCACTTGGTGTGTGCTTGGGCTGAGCTTGAATGTTGCACGTGTAGAGGTCCTTCTTGTAGTTGAACGCCAGCTTTTGTGCCAGTTTGGGCGTTGAACTCCACTTTGCAGCTTGTTTCTGGCGCTGGACGCCAGAATTGGGCAGAGAGCTGGCGTTGAACGCCAGTTTGCGTCATCTAAACTTGGGCAAAGTATGGACTATTATATATTGCTGGAAAACCCTGGATGTCTACTTTCCAATGCAATTAAAAGCGCGCCATTTTGAGTTCTGTAGCTCCAGAAAATTTATTTTGAGTGCAGGGAAGTCAGAATCCAACAGCATCAGCAGTCCTTCTTCAACCTCTGAATCTGATTTTTGCTCAAGTCCCTCAATTTCAGCCAGAAAATACCTGAAATCACAGAAAAACACACAAACTCATAGTTAAGTTCAAAAATGTGAATTTAACATAAAAAATAATGAAAACATCCCTAAAAGTAACTAGATTCTAATAAAAACATATTAAAAATAATGCCAAAAAGCGTATAAATTATCCGCTCATCACATATAAAGCTTGCATGTAGTTAAATTAACTCACATCCTCAAGGAGTCATGTATATATATAGCCAAACCTTAGATAGTGATAAAGTGCCTTTACAATTGAGATGGGAGAGAAAAAACATTTTAAAAACTTGCAAGACAATTAATAATTTAAGCAGAGATATATGTTAATGAGCTATTGAACCCTCACTGGATTTTGTGTTTACTCTCTAATCACTTAGTGTTTATTGGGTTAATCACTCTATTCTTCTTTTTATTCTTTCTTTCTATAACTTTGTTCTTCATCTAACCAATCGACAATTATAGAATATAGACATACCAAAAATCATGAGGTCTTTAATTAAGGTTGTAATGGGGCCAAGGTAAAGGTAAGGGTATATGTATAAGGCTAAGTGAGCTAATAAGTGAATCCTTAATTAGTCTAAGATCTCACCTAACATACATACTTTCTAAAGCAAAGCTGCTTTACCTATTTTCCCATGTTTTCCCACTTTTGATGTTACATGCTCACGCCTTAATGTTTATTTTTATCCCATGTGCATTGCTTTATTTCATAATTGGGGAATTCTTTTTGTGTCCCCTTTATTCATAACACTTTGTTTTTTTTTATTTGCACATGGTAATTCAATTATAATTGATTTTACATGAGCATACTTCCCAAAACTTTTTATTTGAGTTATTTTATTCTTTTCAACTTTTCTACCTTTTGTTTTTATTATCCATGTTCCCAATAGGTTTTCCCACATTTAAACTATACATAATTTTCTATCTTAAGCTAACCAAGGATTCAACTTGGGATTTTATTTTGTTTTTCTACTTAAGGCTAGTAATGTGGCTAATAGAATAAAAGGGGATTTAAAGGCTCAAGGGGGCTAACAAGGGTGATGTAAAAGGTAGGCTATTTTGGGATTAAGTGAGCTAAAATCAAATAATGGCCTCAATTGTAACACCCTACCATACAGAGTCTTATGCTTAAGTCATAATTCAGAGATGGCAAGGTATTACAACCTCTAAAACAAAAATTTAGTACGTATAGTAGTATGAATGATTGATTATAACTAGGAGCCTTTGTAGAAAAAGGGGTAAACAAAAACCGTAACTCGAAAGCGCAACACTCCGATCGATAACGTAACGAGCAAAGGATAAGCTAACGTGAGACTATATATATACAAAGGAGTGTCAAAAACAGGAATATCAAGACTCAAAATCCGGTTGCGAAGATGACTGGTCCAAGCATAGTAATATATACAAATAATAAAATAAGGAAAACCCCAAAGGAAACCCAAAGGGACACAAATACAGAAAACTATTCTCCAAAATCCCCTCTAGAAGGAGTCATCACAGTTTGTATTATTTAATGGAGATAAAAGTATCTAAACAAGACATATAAACCAAAATAGAGCCCCGAGAACAAAGATCTTCGCTAATCCAAAAGTCTCCAGCATGCTCACGTCCTGCATCTCAAAACCACAAAATCCGCATGGGTGAGAACCAGAGGTCCCCAGCACGGTAACAACTTCCACATATATAATACATAATAATAGAGGAAAGCCGAAGGCAATCCTAGGACTTCCTCCAGATAATATCAAAGCTTATAAACAAGCTAAACCGTAAGCGGTAACTGACTAAAGATCCTTCAGTCTAACTAATACTTCCCTTTCCAATTCCTTCAGACCTCCCAACCACCAGCAGGAGTATAATATAGCAAACACAGTTATATCAGACAAGAGATTTACAAATAGGAACAGATAAGGCATTTAGGCAATTAGCAAGTAATATGCAGTCAAATAGGCAATCTCAAACAATTCATGTAGTATGCTTATGATGCATGCCTGTCCCTAGTGGCTGATGATATCATCTGTCGGTTATAGAGCCAACCCGACAAGTCCTGGTAGCTAACCATTGGACTGTCCCTCTGTCGTGCATCCCCAACTCGAGTTATACTCATCATAAACTTGATCATAATCATGATCCATATCCATCACCCTCACTGGTGAATATTTATCCATCACCATCATTGGTGAATATTTACGGGGGCGAGCTCATCCGGGCCTTTCACAGTGCCCGGCCACACTTACGACATTGGGTTAACTGAGCTTCGAGTCTCAACCTAGAGCACGTGGTGGCTAGCCACTGCTACTACCCAGGGAAACCCTCATCTCCAATGGTAGAAGTGCAAACATTCACAATTCAATCAACAGCATATATGTATTTATACTTAGCCATAAACATGGCTCCGCCGTCACACGGCATAATCCAGCCATCCGGCTCACGGTTAAATCCATAACCAGCCAATTCATTGACAATAATGGCCCTTCGGCCCATGGCATAACAAGCACTTTCACCGCCATTCTCCGCATCTCACATAATCATCTTTGATCCTCAATGATCATTCATTTTTCCCCTTGCTTCACTCGCAAGTTACCACATTCACTAGCCCTTTTTCTCATGCTAGGAATATCATAATGATTTAAGACATAAGTAGTGAGATTGGAGGCTTAGAAGTATGAAATTTGGCTTTTAAAACTCAAAAATCAACTTTGGGATGAAAACAGGGCCACGCGTACGCGCACTCTACGCGCACGCGCGGATGGCCTTATAACTCATCGACGCGCAAGCGTCCTACGCGCGAAAGCGCGGGTTGAAAATTAGCCAAACGGCGCGCAAGCGTCAGCCACGCGTACGCGTGGGTACTCTTGCGCCCCAGGCACAAAACTGGCACAACTCTGGCACAACTCTCTGGAAAATGGCTGGGCATTGGGTGCAGCACATTCGGCGCGCCCGCGCACATCACGCGCACACATGGATGGCGCCTTCTGGAAGAACGGCGCTTACGCGCCAAGTGCGCCTACGCGCGGGGGTGATTCTGCTAAAATTTTTCTAAGTTAAAAGCTGCAGAATTCACAGATTCAACCCCCAATCTTCCGACGGACATAACTTCCTCATTTTAAATCGTTTTTCACCCGTTCTTCGAACGGCATGGACATCCCGGATTCAATTTCATTTCTAAACAGATTTGGCACAAATCAGAGATCCGTAGTCCAAGTTATGTCCCGTCAAAGTATGCCCAAAAACCATGTTTTCATACAAAACCACAAAGTGCCATTTTCAAAACAAGCCACTTTCAACTCTTTTCAAAATCAATCAAAACATGCCAATTTCAACCCTTCTCTTTGAAATCATTCAAAATATACCAAAATCAACAACAAGCCATCCTCAACTCACACATTGACATTTTACCAAAATTCCCAAAACCACATCCCACCATTTTAACACTTCTCTATCAAATGGCTAAAGGACAAACACAATATCATGTCATACATCCTTCCTCATCCCAATTTCCAACAATACCATTTCCAATCAATAATCACTATACATAATCAACATCATACTCACCATCAACATGGTACCACCCACCAATTCAACCTTAATCATCCATCAAGCATATATCACAACATGCATTTCTTATATATCACACAATCAAGGCATCAATATTCATAATCACATATATGAACACATCATATATCTCAACCATTCAGCAACACCAACAATTCAATGCCTATCTTAGGGCCTCTAGCCTAAGTATTTCCTACCACATTACATATTAGATACGGAAAACCGAAACCATACCTTAGCCGATTCCCCAAGCTCAACCGGAGCACTTTCAAACCACTCCTCCTCAAGCTCTCAAGGTCTCAACACCTCCAAGAACATATTTTATCACACAAAACCCTCTTCCAAGCTTTCCAAAATCACCAATCAAGCTCCAACATTCACATATACACAACCTAAGCCACAATCATCATATCCATACACAACATCTCAATACCCAAACATCATAGAACAACAAATTACACTAGGGTTGAGAATCTTACCACACCCAAGGTCCAAGAAGACAAGATTAACCTTCTCCTTCAAGAGAGTTGGGTCCTATAACATCAAAGAACCAAAAATCTCAACATTTTTTCTCATGAAACTCGAAATCAAGGGCTGGAATTTCGAACAGTAAAACGTGGCTTACCTCAAGATTGATTGTATAGGTTTTGTAGAGCTCTCCGTGGTGAATGCGTGGCCGCAAACGGAGCGGCAATCGGAGCTCTAGATCAAAAGTTATGGTGGTTTGAAGATCAAGTGAGAGATAGAACTTGAGTGTTCTTCCCCCTTCCATCTCAATTTTCAGCGTGTTTTGGTGTTGTGTGAGGAGAGAGAGTGCTGAAAACTAGGGTTTTGGTTTAGTTATGTTGGGCCAAGGGCCCACTTTGGGTCCGGTTGGACCGGTCGGTCCAATCTTGGTCCGATTTCTATAAAATTGGTACCGAAATTCTCGTCTCAATCTCCTCTATCATATTAAGCCATAAAAATAACATTTTTGGCTTTCTAGAATAAATTCTCATTTATGGGTTAATTAGCCGTTAATTAACCGGGTCTTACATTCTACCCACCTAATTGGGAATTTCGCCCACAAAATTCAAATCAAGTTACCTGAGAATAAGTGCGGATAATCCGTTCGCATCTCCGACTCAAGTTCCCAAGTGTGTTCCTCGACACCGCCTCGACCCCAAGCCACTTTGACTAATGAAACCTCTTTTCCACGCAATCGTTTGATACTAGTATCATCAATTCTGACTGGAGCCACCGGAAGCGTCAAATCTTCCCTTAACTGAACCGATTCAGGTTCTAACACATGGCTAGCATCAGGAGTGTACTTCCGAAGTTGCGACACGTGAAACACATCGTGCAGGTTCGAAAGATGAGGTGGTAGAGCCATCCGATATGCCACCGGCCCAATCCTCTCCAGGATCTGAAATGGACCAATGTATCGAGGATTCAACTTCTTTGCTTTAATCGCTCTACCTATTCCTGTGGTCGGAGTAACCTTCAGGAAAACATGATCTCCTGCCTCAAATTCCAAGGGCTTCCGCCTCTGATCGGCGTAACTCTTCTGGCGACTCTGCGCCGTAAGCATCCTATCTCGGATTTTCTTGACTTGTTCTGTGGTCTCAGCTATCATTTCCGGCCCCAACAAGCCTTTCTCTCCAGCTTCATACCAGCATAGCGGAGATTGACATTTTCTCCCATACAATGCCTCATACGGAGCCATTCCGATGCTCGCATGGTAACTGTTATTGTATGCAAACTCCACTAACGGCATATACCGATCCCAACTCGCCGGTTGGTCCAAAACACAAGCTCTCAACATATCCTCTAGTGTTTGGATCGTCCTCTCGGATTGACCATCTGTTTGAGGATGGTAAGCTGTACTCAAGCTTAATCGGGTTCCAAAAGCTTTCTGAAATACACCCCAGAATCTCGAAGTGAAACGAGGATCTCTATCAGAAATTATAGTAGCAGGTACACCATGAAGTCTCACAATTTCCTTTATGTATAACCGTGCTAGCTCCTCAAGGGTGTAAGTCATCCGAATGGGCAGAAAGTGAGCTGACTTCATCAGTCGGTCCACAATCACCCAGATAGCATCAAAACCAGTCCTAGTCCTTGGCAATCCCGACACAAAGTCCATTGCAATACTTTCCCACTTCCATTGCGGAACCTCTAAAGGTTGCAACATCCCGGAAGGTCTTTGATGTTCAATCTTTACCTTTTGACAAGTTAAGCACTTTGAAACATATTCCGCCACATCATTCTTCATACCCGGCCACCAAAACATCGCCTTTAAATCATGGTACATCTTAGTACTTCCCGGGTGAATGGAGAATCCGCTTTTGTGTACCTCCTTTAAGATATCTTGCCTCAAAGTACCAACATCCGGCACAATGATCCTACCCTTGAATCTCCATAACCCATCTTTTTCTTCCGACACTCTCCACTGTTTTCCTTGCTCGATAGCCGGTAACACCTTCCATAATGCTTCATCATTTTCATGAGCCTTTAGGAGTTCGGACTTAAAGTCACTTGAGATTTCTAATCGGCTCAAACACAAGGTTCCAGATACTTCTCGAGCACCAATTTTTAGACTCTCGAATCCCTTGAGCAACTTCTCCTCTTGAATCATCATCCAAGACGCATACAACGACTTCCGACTTAACGCATCTGCCACTATATTCGCCTTTCCAGGATGGTAATTCAACTCAAAGTCATAGTCCTTCAATAATTCCATCCACCTCCTTTGCGTCATATTAAGCTCTTTCTGATCAAAGAGATATTTCAACCTCTTGTGATCAGAGAAGACTTGGAACTTAACCCCATAGAGATAATGCCTCCACACCTTCAAGGCAAACACGACCGCAGCGAGTTCCAGATCGTGCGTAGGGTAACTAACTTCATGAGGTCTTAACTGTCGTGAGGCATACGCCACCACATTATGATGCTGCATCAGCACGCACCCTAGACCCTTTAACGATGCATCACAGTACACCTCAAAAGGCTCGTTCAGCTCAGGTAACACTAACACAGGTGCAGTGGTCAACTTTTTCTTCAATGTCTGAAAGCTCTCCTCGCACTCAGGAGTCCAAACAAACGGAGTGTCTTTGCGGGTTAACTTTGTCAACGGCAAGGCTAATTGCGAAAAGCCTTTGATGAACCTTCGGTAATAGCCAGCTAAACCCAGAAAACTCCTTATCTCAGTTACTGTGGTTGGTTGCTTCCATTCCATCACAGCCTCCACCTTAGTTGGATCTACGGCTATTCCCTTCTTACTCACCACGTGACCCAAAAACTTTACCTCACTCTTTCAAAACTCACATTTAGACAGTTTTGCATAAAGTTTCTTCTCCTTTAGAATCTGCAATATGGTCCTCAAGTGTTCCGCATGCTCTTCTTCAGTTTTGGAATAAATTAGTATGTCGTCAATGAAGACAACAACAAATTTATCCAGAAACGGACGGAAAACTCTATTCATGTAATCCATGAATACCGCAGGAGCGTTCGTCAATCCAAAGGACATTACAGTGTACTCGTAATGACCATAACGAGTCCTAAAAGCGGTCTTAGAGATATCCTCACCCCTCACCCTTATCTGGTGATAACCGGATCGCAAATCGATCTTGGAGAAAACTCCAGCCCCTTGTAACTGATCCATAAGATCATCAATTCTCGGCAATGGGTACTTATTCTTTATTGTAACCTTGTTCAGCTACCTATAATCCACACAGAGCCGCATACTTCCATCTTTCTTCTTTACCAGTAACACTGGAGCACCCCACGGGGAAACACTTGGTCGGATAAAGTTCTTACCCAACAATTCCTCTAACTGAGACTTTAGCTCGGCCATCTCTAACGGTGACATCCTATAAGGAGCACTTGAGATTGGTCCCGCCCCAGGCACCAACTCAATAGCAAACTCGACCTCTCGGTTAGGTGGAAATTCCTCAATATCATCGGGAAATACTTCCGGAAACTCACACACTACCGAAATCTGATCCAACCTTTGATCATCACCCGAAACACCAGCGGTTAACAACAGGATACCCTGACATTCGATTCCAGAACAGTTCACCATCATCGAATTCAGGTAATAATTATTCACCACGACCGGTCCTTCTGTATCCTCCGGCATAAAGTACACCGACTTTGTAGAACAATCAAGCAAGACATGGTTCTCAGATAACCAGTCCAATCCCAAGATAAGATCAAGACCGATCATCGGTAAGCAGATTAAATTATGGACAAAATTACGCTGCTTGAACCTAAACGAAACCTTCGGGCATCCTAGCCTAGTTACCATGGCCTCATGGGTAGCATTACACACTTTTAAGTCATAACCTAAGGTTACGATCTTCAATCTTAACTCATGGGCTTTCTCAAATGCAATGAATGAATGCGATGCTCCCGAATCAAATAAAGCATTTAAAGTTTGACCAGCCATTTCACAGTTACCTCGAATGAGTGTCTCGGATCCCTCTGCACCCACAGCTGAGGTGGTGAACACCCGACCAGTCTGTTGTGCTTTCCCAGCACCTTGCTTTTGCTTCTCCGAACAACTTGTGGCTTTATGCCCCGCCTTTCCACAATTGTAGCACAAACCCCATCCGGCCTTGCATGGTACACCCGGATGGTGACTTCCACACCTAGTACAAGCTTGATCATTTTGAGGCTGCTTCCTAAACCTTTTTCCTTGGGAATTGTTGTTGTTGGGCCTCCTAAAAGAACCTCCCCTCTTGAAGGGCGGACCTCTAGGTGCAAAGCTCTTCCCTCGGTTTTGTGGAAATGATCCTTTGTGACTCCCTTTCTCAGCGGCTGCCCTCTTCACGCACTCTTCAGCAACCCTACACTTGTTCACCAATTCGGAGAAAGTCCTAATCTCCATTGGCCCCACCGAACCGAAAATATCGCTCCGGAGTCCTCCTTCATATTTAACACACTTCCATTCCTCATATTCCACCGGAGTCCCTTGACACATACGAGAGAATCTGAACAGCTCCTCAAATTTGTCAGTATACTCAGATACGGACATAGTATCCTGCTTCAGCTGCAACAATTCAAGCTCCTTGGCCGTCTTAGCAGAAGTCGGAAAGTACTTCTTATAGAATTCCTCTTGGAAGACGTTCCAGGTGATATAATCATCACCCTGCTGCAGGAGGCGTCGGATTCCTTGCCACCAATGCGACGCTTCCCCAGTGAGCAAATAGGTAGCGAACTCTACACGCTGCCCTTCAGGTACCACCTGCGCTTGCAGTGCTCGTTCCATGGCCTGAAACCATGTATCGACCTCAGTCGGGCTAGTAGTTCCCTTGAACTTCGGGGGATTAACCTTCAAAAAGTTTGCCAGTGTCATCGGGCCCTGAACTCCACCTCCGTCATTACCATGGTTGTTCATCTGTTGGCCAAGAGCCTCAGTAGTGGCTTGCATAGCAGCAGCCATATTCTCCAACACAGTCATAAAGTTCACCGGATCATTAGGGTTAGTCTCCGGTGCACGAGCATTAGTACGACCTCTCCCACGACCTCTACCGCGTACACGAGGCGCCATCTGGTCCCTATACACACCAAACAATCGATATTAAGTTGATCAGTCTCAATATCGGAAGTCTAGTGCTTCAAAGTCCCAAATGCATTCTCATGAACGTTTATGCCAATTATATCAAACAGATATACTAGTAGCACATAACACACACACAGAGAATGCACAGAAGCATAGTCAGTCCATTCCTCAGGCTCTACAGGAACAAACTGCTCTGATACCATAATGTAACACCCTACCATACAGAGTCTTATGCTTAAGTCATAATTCAGAGATGGCAAGGTATTACGACCTCTAAAACAAAAATTTAGTACATATAGTAGTATGAATAATTGATTATAACTAGGAGCCTTTGTAGAAAAAGGGGTAAACAAAAACCGTAACTCGAAAGCGCAACACTCCGATCGATAACGTAACGAGAAAAGGATAAGCTAACGTGAGACTATATATATACAAAGGAGTGTCAAAAACAGGAATATCAAGACTCAAAATCCGGTTGCGAAGATGACCGGTCCGAGCATAGTAATATATACAAATAATAAAATAAGGAAAACCCCAAAGGAAACCCAAAGGGACACAAATACAGAAAACTATTCTCCAAAATCCCCTCTAGAAGGAGTCATCACAGTTTGTATTATTTAATGAAGATAAAAGTATCTAAATAAGACATATAAACCAAAATAGAGCCCCGAGAACAAAGATCTTCGCTAATCCAGAAGTCTCCAGCATGCCTCAACGAGAAGCCTCGCGTCCTGCATCTGAAAACCACAAAATCCGCATGGGTTTGAACCAGAGGTCCCCAGCACGGTAACAGCTTCCACATATATAATACATGATAATAGAGGAAAGCCGAAGGCAATCCTAGGACTTCCTCCAGATAATATCAAAGCTTATAAACAAGCTAAACCGTAAGCGGCAACTGACTAAAGATCCTTCAGTCTAACTAATACTTCCCTTTCCAATTCCTTCAGACCTCCCAACCACCAGCAGGAGTATAATATAGCAAACACAGTTATATCAGACAAGAGATTTACAAATAGGAACAGATAAGGCATTTAGGCAATTAGCAAGTAATATGCAGTCAAATAGGCAATCTCAAACAATTCATGTAGTATGCTTATGATGCATGCCTGTCCCTAGTGGCTAATGATATCATCTGTCGGTTATAGAGCCAACCCGACAAGTCCTGGTAGCTAACCATTGGACTATTCCTCTGTCGTGCATCCCCAACGCGCGGGTTGAAAATTAGCCAAACGGCGCGCAAGCGTCAGCCACGCGTACGCGTGGGTACTCTTGCGCCCCAGGCACAAAACTGGCACAACTCTGGCACAACTCCCTGGAAAATGGCTGGGCAATGGGTGCAGCACATTCGGCGCGCCCGCGCACATCACACGCACACATGGATGGCGCCTTCTGGAAGAACGGCGCTTACGCGCCAAGTGCGCCTACGCGCGGGGGTGATTCTGCTAAAATTTTTCTAAGTTAAAAGCTGCAGAATTCACAGATTCAACCCCCAATCTTCCAACGGACATAACTTCCTCATTTTAAATCGTTTTTCACCCGTTCTTTGAACGGCATGGACATCCCGGATTCAATTTCATTTCTAAACAGATTTGGCACAAATCAGACATCCGTAGTCCAAGTTATGTCCCGTCAAAGTATGCCCAAAAACCATGTTTTCATACAAAACCACAAAGTGCCATTTTCAAAACAAGCCACTTTCAACTCTTTTCAAAATCAATCAAAACATGCCAATTTCAACCCTTCTCTTTGAAATCATTCAAAATATACCAAAATCAACAACAAGCCATCCTCAAGTCACACATTGACATTTTACCAAAATTCCCAAAACCACATCCCACCATTTTAACACTTCTCTATCAAATGGCTAAAGGACAAACACAATATCATGTCATACATCCTTCCTCATCCCAATTTCCAACAATACCATTTCCAATCAACAATCACTATACATAATCAACATCATACTCACCATCGACATGGTACCACCCACCAATTCAACCTTAATCATCCATCAAGCATATATCACAACATGCATTTCTTATATATCACACAATCAAGGCATCAATATTCATAATCACATATATGAACACATCATATATCTCAACCATTCAACAACACCAACAATTCAATGCCTATCTTAGGGCCTCTAGCCTAAGTATTTCCTACCACATTACATATTAGATACGGAAAACCGAAACCATACCTTAGCCGATTCCCCAAGCTCAACCGGAGCACTTTCAAACCACTCCTCCTCAAGCTCTCAAGGTCTCAACACCTCCAAGAACATATTTTATCATACAAAACCCTCTTCCAAGCTTTCCAAAATCACCAATCAAGCTCCAACATTCACATATACACAACCTAAGCCACAATCATCATATCCATACACAACATCTCAATACCCAAACATCATAGAACAACAAATTACACTAGGGTTGAGAATCTTACCACACCCAAGGTCCAAGAAGACAAGATTAACCTTCTCCTTCAAGAGAGTTGGGTCCTATAACATCAAAGAACCAAAAATCTCAACATTTTTTCTCATGAAACTCGAAATCAAGGGCTGGAATTTCGAACAGTAAAACGTGGCTTACCTCAAGATTGATTGTATGGGTTTTGTAGAGCTCTCCGTGGTGAATGCGTGGCCGCAAACGGAGCGGCAATCGGAGCTCTAGATCAAAAGTTATGGTGGTTTGAAGATCAAGTGAGAGATAGAACTTGAGTGTTCTTCCCCCTTCCATCTCAATTTTCAGCGTGTTTTGGTGTTGTGTGAGGAGAGAGAGTGCTGAAAACTAGGGTTTTGGTTTAGTTATGTTGGGCCAAGGGCCCACTTTGGGTCCGGTTGGACCGGTCGGTCCAATCTTGGTCCGATTTCTATAAAATTGGTACCGAAATTCTCGTCTCAATCTCCTCTATCATATTAAGCCATAAAAATAACATTTTTGGCTTTCTAGAATAAATTCTCATTTATGGGTTAATTAGCCGTTAATTAACCGGGTCTTACATCAATCACTCTCTTGGTATGTATCTACATTCTATAATCGGACATATAGATTAAAACAAAGTAAAGAACACCAGAATATAAAAGAAGGGTGGAACACACAGGAATAAAAATTATGGTTTGAATGTAACCATACAATTAAGCTCAAAACTCACAGGCTATGTGTTCTCTAGCTCAAAAATCATTTATCACTTATGTATGTCATGCAGGTTTAGTTAAAAATTCTCATTATTCTCAATGTAAAACTTATATTGAATGGCTTTAAAGTTCTAGTGTTTCTCCTTGATGAAGTGTTGTTAACTAACATGTAATGCTATATATACAAGGTGTGGGTTGTTTTGATTCTGTTAAAGTCTCTAGTTTACTTTCTTTTTCTTTTCAATCTATTCTGAGTTATCTTATGCTAAAAAGGATAAACTATACTAATCAATCCATAATTTCTATAACTAATAAGTTAGAATTGTAACTAAACTAAGTGTCTAAAATATGAACTAAAAATACAAAATGCAGAAATAGAGTATAAATACATGAAAATAGCAATGTATAAGTACTCAAAAAATAAAAATAAAAATAAAAATAAAGAGAAAAATACAGAAAAATATCTAAAATAAAAGAAAAAGAGTCTGTAGTGGTTCACCAAAATAATATGCCAGAGATAGCGACCTCCCCACACTTAAAATGTAGCATCGTCCCTGATGCTCAGTCAAGCAGGGTGTGAAGGGGTGTCATCACTGGAAGGATGGGTAGCTGGGGTCTCTGAGGTGTTGATCTGAGGGTCTGACTGCTGTGGAGGAGGTGCTGACTGAAGAGGGATCTCAGGGTCTACAGCCTGAATCTGGGGTGGAGCCTCCTGATGGTGTGCTGCCTGCTGGGTGCCTGCCTCCTCTGCCTCCTGCTTTGGGTGGGTCTCTGCCTCGGGCGCATCTGCCTCCTCCTCAGATGCCTCGGATGGTGTGTTGGACTCGGAGGGGATGTCGCCAGATCGTATCATCAGCTTAAGGTGCTCATAGCGTCGCTTGTTGCGACGCTCCATCTGGTCAAGCCGTCGAAACAGGCGGTGCACTAGATGATAGATGGGCTCTGGGGCAGGTGGAGGTGCAGTGGTGGTGGCAGGTGTAGCTATAGAGGAAGAGGGGCCGGCAGATGGTGTGGCAGTATCACCAGGAACAGTGAGGACTGGAGGTCTGTAGCCCAAGGCCAGAAAGTTCCTGCTGTGCAGGATAATCTTCTTGCATTCTGCAGCAGGTGGCCTCTCATTAGCATCCTCCCAAGGCACGTCAGCTCGACGGCCTAGCTGTGTGATCAAATATGAAAAGGGAAGAGTGCCTCGGACGTGGACCCTGGCCATGTAGAACCGGATAAAGCGTGGCAGGTACAGGTCCTTACCCTCCATCACACACCATAGGAGGGTGATCATAGCGGCAGGTATATCTGTCTCGTGAGTACTCGGCATAATGAAGTTGCTAATTATCTGATGCCACAGCCGAGCCTCATCATTCAAGTATGCCCGCTTGATTCCCTTGGGCATGGTGGTGTTCAGACCCATAATCCAAGGAACGGTCGGGTCAAGGGCTATCCGGACCTTGACTGCATCCCAATCAAACTTCAGAAAGTGCATATCTTCCTCAGCTTTCTGATAACCATTTGGCTGATCAAATTTAGGCAGAAGCTTCAGAACATCTTCAATTGCCTCTTCAGTAACCAGAATCTGGCTCCCATTAAGGTTCACTGCATCTAGGGAAGTCTTGAAGTAATTGTAGTTGAATTCCCTTACCCAAGATGCATTGACCTTAGACAGGTTTCTCTCCAGAAAGAACCAGCCTCTTTGTTTGATCTGGTCAGAGGTGTATTGCTGGAGTTCTTCTGGGATCTTCAGAGTCCTCTCCAGGTATAGGTTTCTAGAGTTTGCAAACACCGGATACTTCAGCTCACAGTATCGGTTTGCAAACTTCACTGGGTCATTAGCAGGTAGCAACTGGTCGGCCTTCTCCTGCGGGGTGAAGTTTTTCTCCCGCCAGGAGGCATCATGCATGAGATCTATGATAGACATAGATGATTCTCCTCATTTACGTTTGCCAGTGGTAGCCTTTCCTTTTCCCTTTCTCTGGGAATCTGACATCCTGAAAAATAGAAAACCAGGATATAATAAAAATAGAAAAACAAATAGGCAAAAGTCAAAAGAAACACAAAGTGGCAAAGGAGAATTAGAATGAGGTAAATGAGTTAAGTAAATATGCATTAAGGATTGGACAGGAGTTAAAAGTTTGAAAGGAAAAATTCACAATCAAAAATGTAGTAGAAGGCATGTTAAGTAGGAAAAATTATCAGTATGCCATGGTTAGAGTAAAAGAAAGTGAAAAACCAGAAAAAAGATTCTAAAAGGTTAGTTTGGTTAGAATTAAAAAAAAAAGAGTTCAAGAAATTAGAATTAGTGAGTGAATGAAAAATGGGTTAAGGTAAGTGGCATAGGGATAAGTTTCTAAGTAACAAGCATTCATAATTAGAAGCGATAGGTAACTCATAACCAAACCAGGAAAACCGGTTGATGAAGATTCAGATAGATATAGAAATAGCAAAAATTAGAATCAAACATCAAAAATGCAATTTATGAACCAGGAAATCAAAGAGAATAAGAAAGCGTGCCTGGCATTCATGAATGGGTTTGGGTAAAGCAGAGGCAAGCAGATTTCAAAATGCCAAAACCAAAACATGAAGAAAAAATTTTACAGAAATTTGGGCAGCATTCCAGCTAAAATTGGATTGTCCCGGAAAATAAACAGCAATCAAATAGTTCATATGAATAAAAAATAAGGCTGCAATTACATATAAGGAATATAAACATGAAAATTCAGTGTACAGAGCAGCATGAAACAAGAAATCACATCATATGAACATTACAAACATCACAGCAACAGCAGAATTGCAAATTGGATAAAACAGAAACATGAACAGTGCAAGTAAATAGGCCTAAATCCACTAACCACACCCTAGGCTACCTAGCAACCTAAAATCCACTACAACATGCATATCTAACTAGCCTAAACATGAACATAAACAGAAAATAATGAAATAACGACTAAGAATAGAAGGGTGGCATTCGTCGGAACCTGGTAGGCCGAATAAGGAGAGTGGGCAGAAAGGTGGATGTGAGTGGTGGTGACGGCGTCTGGCGTGGCGGCTGGCGGCAGTGGGCACGGCTGTTCGGGGCAGGGGGAGAAGGGATGGGTAATGGGGTAGGGGGTAAGAGGGGAAGGTGTGTGTATGGCAGATGGAGGGCGTGGCTGGGACGGGCGGCGGCGGTGGGTGGTGGTTGCGAAGGGGGCAGTGGCAGAGAGAGGGGGGAGAAGAAGAAGGAAGAAGGAAGAAGGGGGGAGGAAGGGGGTAGGTGGCGGCGGCGTCTGGGAGGTCGGCGGCATCTGAGGGTGGCGGTGATGGTGGCTGGAGGGTGGTGGTTGGATTGGAGGGGAAGAGAGGGAGGAGATGGTTTCAGGGGGGCACGACTGATAGGATTCGCGTGGTTGGGGGTTATAAATTTGAATCCACGCGGCCGCGTGGGGCACGCTGTCGCGTGGCTGGAGCGAAATGGGGGGTGACGCGATCGCGTGGGTGACACGATCGCATGGAGGGCAAAAAAGATTGAATGACGCGATCGCCTGGGGCATGCGATCGCGTTGCTGGAATTTGTGCGAAACGCACGAATCCAGCGTCGTTTCCGCGCAACTCTCTGTCTCCTTCTGGGGCGTTGTGCAATCCATGCGACGCGATCGCGTCGCTTACGCGGTCGTGTGGGATTGGTTGTGTGCAAGTGACGCGATCGCATGGGGCATGCGATCGCGTGGGCATTTTGTGCAAAACGCACAATGGCCGCACGATTTCAGCCCAACTTTCTGGACATTGGATGTTTACGCTGATCTCCATATCACGCGGCCGCATGGATGATGCGGTTGCGTGGGTAGTGTTTTTCGCAATATGACGCAATTGCATGAGTGATGCAGTCGCGTCGTGCATCCTTTTTTTTATGCACTATGCAGAATGCAATGATTAATATGAATGCGATGCAAAATTCCAGGTTCAATATTATAAAATAAAATAAAACTTGAAAACAAACAAAACGAAATAAAAATTGAAAAATGAACGATCATACCATGGTGGGTTGTCTCCCACCTAGCACTTTTAGTTAAAGTCCTTAAGTTGGACATTGGAGGGGCTTCCTGTTATGGTGGCTTATGTTTAAATTCATCCAAAAATCTCCACCAATGCTTGGAATGCCAATAGCCTTCGGGGTCCCAAACTAGGCATGTAAAGTTCCTGAGCAGCTTCAAACAAATTTTTAGGCTCCCGGAATGACGAATGTCAGAATAGATTCCAGGATCCCAAACTTTGCTTTTAAATCCGCCTCCATCTTGATCTGTATTTTTCTATCCGGCTGGTTTAGAAAGTAGATTCTCACCATGGTGACCAAACGTTTTCCTAGATCCATTCAATTGAACATGATACCAATCCGTGCACTTTTAGTTGAAGCGTGGAACCTTATTGATCCTTGTGCACCAGCTCTGAGCACGAGCCATTTCCCTCTTACTCTTAAAGCCGCAGAGAGCTCTAAGCTGGCCATCTGTTTCAAGCAAACCATATTCAAGTGAAAAAGTAAAGTTAAAGGTTAAGGATTGTACCCACTTGAAGCTTGTATTGGGTGGTAATGGCCTTGGGGAAGGTGTTTCCGGTGGTTCTGTAAGTTCTACTCCCTTGTGCTCTTCTGTGAATTCCTTCACTTCTTTGCAAGGTTCTTCAAATGCATCTGTGTCCTGGTCAAAGTCTTCTGTGTCTTCCTCATCACTCGAGTCATAAATTGGAGGTTGAGAGAAATCTACCTCTGCATCATCTTCGTATTCATTTGGGGAAGATTCTTCGATCTCAGAGAATTCACTTGCGGATGCAAGTTCATTACTAAGAGAACTTGACTTGTGACTATCATTATCAAGGGAATTTGCGTCCTGGGTTACTCCGTCTAGTTCTTCATAAACGACTTGCCTTGGGGATTGTGCACTATCCTCCTTAGCATCAACTGTAATGTCCTTGACGGAGTTCTCCTCAGCTCTGGATTCCTATGGAGGTTCAGCGTCTCCTAGATCTTCAACCAACTCTTCTTCTTGCGTAATGATAGCTTCCTCTACTTGTTCTTGTAACGACCCAATTTCTGGTACGTCATGATCATACTAGAAACTGAGCGCTACCAACTTGTCTACTTAATTATTATCTATTATTTATTATATGAGCCTTATTCGTTGTTAAAAGCGTAGTTATTTTACGAGGTACTTTTTTTTTAAAATGTTTGGATTAACAAACAGTATCATTCATAATCAATTCACAACTGATAATATATAAAACAATTATAACAACCACACATAAATACATCACAAGCAGTTGACAATATTCGGTGATCCAGCCTTTATTAGAGTATAGACTTTTAGTTAGAACACCCCTAGACATAGCTAGATAATAACTATATACATATATACATACAACATCCCAGGTCCTGACCTGTTCAAGAAGTCCCTAAGCTGGCACCCAGGCTAGCCTAGACTCTATACTCACCTAGTCCCTCTAAACTACTAAAGCGAGGGAAAGTACGTTCTAGGTCTTCAAAACTCAAGTCAGGTGGATCGTCATCAAAAGGTGGAAGGTCGTTTACTAATCTTCTAGACGATTATATGTCATCAAAGAGCGTCTCTCAAGTACTTCATCGAGTGGCCACATAACAGCAACATCGTACGGAGGACTTAGGTTAAAGTTTATAGATAAGCAGGGTGCAGACGTTGGCTGGCCTCACAGTATATACATATAAACATGTAATGGAGTTCACTCTAGACTCAGAAGACTACCTAGAGCGGAATCCTCTTTGCAAAACAATCATCAGCAAACTACGGAAGGGTACTCATGCTTCCATCTGAAGGGGGAAGGGAGAGAGAAGGGGTAAGAACTGGGGAGTTCTTAATAGGGCCGGGGTTATTAGTTACGTTCATTAATTCTGTGTTATTTAGTAGATAAATAGCAGAATACCGAGAAGCAGTGAACAGAAGAAGCAGAAAACTAGAGAAAACAGAGAAAATAGAAAGCAAAACAAAAACAAGAGAATACAAGAAAATAAAACACAGACACAGTGAATAGAATACAAACAAAGAAATCATACATTCAAACAACAACCATAACAGAGTAAATGCGCAACCAAATATGATGCATGTCTAGCCCTAGTGCAGGTAATGAGCTCATCTGTCAGTTACATACCCGCTCCCGACGTTACCTAGCAACGTCTGTCTGGATAAGGCTTTCCTATTGGCAATATCCACTGCAGGCAACCTTTGTCTTGCAGGGCGGCACTTATTAGCCGATATACGCCCAACAGACTCACTGTAAGCAACCTCTATCTTACAGGAGCAATAACATACTCACTATAAGCAACCTCTGTCTTATAGGAGCAACAACACAATCACTGTAAGCAACCTCTATCTTATAGCAAAGCATTATAGCAAGGTATCCCAGGAAAGCATTCTCAGTGGTCGTACCACCATCTATCTGACTGCCTCTCTGCTGCAGATTCTTACATAATCATTCTCATTATCATCATTCATTAACATTTTCATTATTCACCATCACTTTCACATTTTTATGCAGTACCTCTTTCTTTCTCTGTTCAATCGTGCTATACAAACTCTACAGCTTTTACTTTTACAACATCTTAACTCAAACCATTTCTCTTTATCACATCATTCTTTTCTCTTTGTCTTTTTACTTTGCTCTGATTACTCTTTTCTCTGTATCTTTTTATTCTTCTCTGGTTACTCTGTTCTCTGTGTTTCTTTACTCTGCTTTGATTTCTCTGCTTAACATATGTATTTAAAGCTTATGTAAATTTTGGTATGAATAGTTAGTCTGTTCCAAGTATAGGTTCATTAAGTCTATACTGAAACAGTTTAACTTTTTATATTATACCTAACCCTAGTCGAAACTCAAGAACTAACTATGTTGCCCTAGTTCGTTCACTAATCTCTGTCTGTTTTTCTGTCATTAAAACTTTACAGACTTTTTCTTCGACTTTTATCTTTTCTTCAACTTTTTATCTTTATTTTATCTTTGCCTCACTAACATGTTATTACCACTCCCTAAGTGTTTTATGAAGGTAATTATGAGATTCTGCGCTTAAAGTTGTCTTTCTAAAGCTTTTACAGAAAACTGCATTTTTCGCATTATTTTATTATTTTTATTAAAATATTATTTTTAATTAAATATTATTATTTAATATTTTATTATTATTTATTATTTTATTAATATATTTTCCAAAATTACCCCACTTTAACTTTTAACCTTTAAAAATTCACTTTTTACCACCCGTAACTTTTAATATTTCTACTTTAACCACCCTAACTTTCAGAAATTACAAAATAACCCCCCAAACACCAAATTAATTACTTCCTTTCCCTTTTATGAATCAAAAAGGTGTTCTTCATTGTTCTTCACCACACTCAAAGTGTTCTTCATGTTCTTCATAAATTTTTCAGATTCTTTCTCTGTTTTTACCCGTTTTTCAGTCTTTTCAGCAACCGATTTTTACCATAATTCAAAATAAATTAGCAGCCAATAAAACCCCATCTTTTCTACATGATTTTAACACAAATTGAACCTCAATTTAAGTTTAGGGTTTCATTTTTCCAGCTGCCCCAAGAACATGAACTTAAAGCTTGAATTTCATCAAATTTCATCAAAATTTCACCAAATTTTCACCAAGAATCAATCATATAAGCAACCAATTTTTAGCACAGCCAATTTATACAACATTCACACAACTCAAACACAAATAATCAAGATTAATTTCGTGACACCCTACCTGATTTTGCTGCTCCTAATTCGGTTAGACTTTCAGGTGGTCCTTAAGCACTTTTTCCTCCTAAATCACATCAAGAACAACTTTAAATCCAAAAACCCTCAACTAACCAAATCTCACTCAGCATGTTAAAAAGTAATTTCTAACCTTAGACTTTCTGGAAATCCACGTTTCTTGGCCCTCAAGTCAAGTTAAGCATGATTCCTAGGGAAAAACATCAAGAAAACACATGTTTTGCATGGTTTTCCTTGAAAACCGAATTGAAGAGGGAGGGAGACAGCCATCTCACCTTATTTCCAGCCTTGATATGTTATATTGTTATGTAGAGGAAGAAGAGAGGATCATTTTGGTGAAATCGGAATTTTGATTTGAGTTTTAGTTCAGAAGAAATCAAGCTTTGAAGATTAAGTGTTCATGAAGTTTTCTCTCTTTTCTCTCTTGTTATTTTCGGCCAAAATGATGAAATGAGACAGCCTTGGAGTGTCTTGGGGGTGTAGGGTGAGTTTTGATTGGTTGGCTTGAAGGTGGATTAAAATAATATTAAAATATCTTAGGTGTATAACTACTAAAACTAGGTGTATCGGAACACATGTAAAAACATCTCTAAAAATTATTTTCTGAGCTACTAGCATAAATGACACTAGTAACATATTTATTATGATAATAGAACATGTATAATGAGGCCTTAGCATTGCTAAATTCATCAGAGAGTGCTGGTGCTAAGCTGCACCAGTAAACCGTAAACCCGGTTAAACCGATTTTCTGTTTTTAACTAAAACAGACCAGGTAACCTTATAATATCATTCAAGCATTTTCTAATACTAATATAATGATAATATTATACTATTATCTCTTTCCTCTTATGAATCGAGTCTGGTTCGTCAAACTGAGACTATTTACGAAAAACAGAATCAAAACTCTTAACCGATATGGTTCAAAAACTGGGTTTTTCGTGACTACGTTATCGAGCGTGCCTCAGAAAAGGTTCTATCTTAAAGATGACATAATGACAATGAGAATTGAGATACTTGATGATATATCAGAGGTTCTCCCCTTACTGATCTTCCGGAGGATTTCGTGCCTTTGGAAAAGATCTCGCATACTCGAAAATCAGGGTTGTTACAGTTCTAGTACGAATTTATTCTTTGTATTGTCCACTAGAGTTTCTAGTATTTCCTTCATGCTACGCTCTTTGTTATATTTTCCACATGGTGCTGTGGTTGGTCCTTGAATGTTCGAACGTCTAGAAGCTAATTGAATTACTGCTTGCTCCAGTTGTCGAATGGTTGTTTGAAGTTTATTTACTGTTTCCTTGAGGCGAACCTCTGATTCTCGAGGTGATGGATTTGGACATGATACATAGGAAAGTGGTGGTGCTTGGGAGTGATTGGATTGGAACTGGGGTAAATAGGGATCATGTGGTGGCGAATGGTGAAGAGAAGCTTGTGAGTGTGGTGGTTCGAGGTTATGTTGAGAGGATGCTCTATAGGCACGGGGTGGGGCTTGTTGGTAGTTACAAGGTTGTCCACCAAATCTATCAGCTGAGTATGCATTGTAGAATGGCCGTTGTCCATGATATCTTGGAGGGTGTTGTTGCCTAAAAGGTTGATTAGATCCTCTTGGCTCCATCCATCCTTGATGGGTCTGACCTTGATGCATATTCCTGCTGTAACTTCTATTTCCTTCAACAAAGTTAGAACCAAACTCAAAGCGAGAGGGGTGAGAGTTCATAGTAGCAAATAAAATTAAAAAGGAAAAATAGAAATAAATAAACAAGTAAAAGAAAAATATTTACAATAACCAATAATAATGCACACGTTAGCAGTTCCCCGGCAACGACGCCATTTTAACGTCGGGATTTTTGCCAGTAAAGAATTTTAATGAAATAGTCGCATTGTAGATATAGTTTCTAAACTAACAAAAATCCCTTCGTGCAAAAGTTTTGGTTGTCACAAGTAACAAACCCCTAAATAAATTGTTAACCGAAGTATTCAAACCTCGGGTCGTCTTCTCAAGGAACTGCAGGGAAGTATGTTCTTATTATTGGTTATGGAGATTGTAGATCTGGGGTTTCAAGAATGAGGAACGAATATGACAAATAATTTAAATGGAAATTAAAAATAAATAAATAACTGTAAAATAAACTTTTGGCAAGGTATGAGAAATTGGAAGTCCAGACTTAGTTATCCTTATCAATAACAATGAAAGTTGAATCTTAATTCCACTTAGTTAACCTTTACTAAAGCAAAGGAAAGTCAAGGGACTAATTAGTTTGATCTTCGAATCCTATTTATTTCCTAAGAAAAGGTTGGGATTATTGAAGTTCAGTTCAATTAGCAAAGATAACAGTTATCAATTATGTTGAGATAAGATAACTCCTGAGTTACTGATTTCTTAACCAAAACCAACAGGGGAAAAAGTAAAATTGCTGGAATAAAAATGTCTTCAAATTGGAAGCAATGGTGACATAAATAAAAGAGAGCAATAATAAACTGAAATACCTCAAATAACATTAATTCAAATAATCTGGAACATAGAAGAATTCATAAATTAAATGGTAAAAGTAAATTATCAACTAAAGTAATGGAATGAATAAAAGTGAAGGGAAGCTTAAAGTAAAGGAACATTAAACCTGGGATTGAGAGTCACTCCTAAAACTAAGAGAAATCCTAAATCCTAAGAGAGAGAGGAGAGAACCTCTCTCAAAACTAATCTAAATCATGAGAAGTAACTAATTGGCCAGTTCTCTCTGAATGGATGCATTCCCACACTTTATAACCTCTGGTCTATGCCTTCTGGACTTGGATTTAAGCCAAAAAGGGCTTCAGAAATCGCTCGGAGCGTTTTCTGCAATTTCTGGTGCGTGGCCTCTGTCACGCGTCCGCGTGGGTCACGCGGTCGCGTCATTCGGAGCTTTTTTTGTCACACAGTCGCGTCAGTCATGCGGCCGCATCATATGTGTTTTGCTTAAGGCACGCGGTCGCGTCAGTCATGCGGCCGCGTCGCTGCTTCTTTGCGCTTGGCATGCGATCGCGTCGTCCATGCGATCGCGTGGATGCCAGTTTTTTCAAGGACTCCGTTTTGTGCTTTCCTTCCATTTTTGTATGTTTCCTTTTCCATCCTTTAAGTCATTCCTGCCTTAGAAGATCTGAAACTACTCAACACACTAATCACGACATCGAATGGAAATAAAGGTAATTAAAATAATTAATTTTAAAGCATAGGAAACATGTTTTTCACATACATCACATAATAAGGAAGGGAAAGTAAAACCATGCAATTAATATGAATAAGTGGGTGAAGGATTGAATAAATCACTCAAACTAAGCACAAAATATATCATAAAATATGGGTTTATCAGCACTACTTTCCTTAGTCAGGACCACTGTCTCATCTCCCTTTAAAGGCTTCTTCTTTGATAATAGCTCCTTCATGAACTTGACATAGAGAGGCATTTGCTCCAAAACCTCAGCAATAGGAATATTTATTTGCAACTTTCTGAAGACTTCCAAGAACTTTGAAAACTGCTTGTCGTTGGTCTCTTTTTGAAGTCTCTGAGGATATGGCATTTTAGACTTGTACTCAGGAGCCTTTGGCAATGTAGGATAAGTGTTAAGAGATTCTAGGAATGGGTTATCCACACGCTTTGGAGGGGCGTGCTCTCTTTCTTCCTTCTTCTCCTTTGTAGCTTCTTTTTCAACTGGCTCCTTGATGTGTGAAACTCTTGTGTCGGTATAGAATTTCCTCAATTGAATGAATTCTCGTTGCAAGTATAGTTCTACACCAACAAAGAATCCGCACATGCAGAAATTTTGGTTGTCACAAAGAACAAACCCCAAATAAGAATTAACCGGAGTATTTGGACTCCGGGTCGTCTCACGAGGAATTTCAATAAAGTGTATGCTTATTGGCTATGAAGGATGTAAAGGGGGGTTTTGGTTTATAGGAGGGTAAGAAAAGTAAATTGAACAAGTAATTAAAGAGAGCAAGATAAAGAACTCTTGGCTAAGACTTAGGTAACTAAGATCACCATCCTTGTCAACAAATCAAATATTGATAATTGTGAAAGACCAGCCTATTAAGTCTACTTTCCAAAAGCCTTAAGTACGTAATATCTACTCCTAAGCTTGAAGTACGTCAAATAGGTTTGATCACATCAACCCTTAAGTCCCAACCTACCTACTAATTAACTTAGTAGTGGGTTAGTGTCAATGGGTATCAAATTGATCACCAAGGGTTCTCAAATCACCAAGTCCATTATATCCAATGACTCAAGATTACCCAAATTCCCTTAGCTTAGACCAAGAGTTGACAAAACTACTCAAAAAACTAAGGAAAACATTTCATCAAACATGTAGAATGCAATAAAAGTAACCATCATAAATTGCGAGAATAATAAAATCTATCAACTACCAATTACAAGGAAAGTAAGATCATAACTCAATTCATCAACAAAAGGAAACATCAACATCAAATTGCATTAAATGTAAACCAAATCCAACATGAGTTCATCATCACAAAAGAGAGCAAAATGAGAAATTAACATGGAAACTAAGAGGAATCAAGAATAGAAACATGAAATTATAGAGAAAACAAGATGAGAACATGTAATTGGAACTAGATCTAAGATGAAATTGACCTAATCTATCCTAATTCTAGAGAGAAGAGGGAGCTTCTCTCTCTAGAAACTACACTACCTGATGCTAATCATACAACTAATTGCTCCCCCTTTGCTTTGGCTTCAATTCTGCATGAAATACACTCAGAAACAAGTTGGATTTGGGCCTGCGCAGCTCAGAAATCGCCCCTAGCATTTTGCCTTTAAGTGGGTCACGTGAGAGTATCGGCGCGTACACGCCATGTGCGCGTGCGCGTCGATTGGCTAATTCTTCATCCGCGCGGATGCGTCATGTACGCGTTCGCGTCTCTGTGCAAAACCACTTTTTCGCGTGTGCACCTTGTACGCGTGCGCATCTCTTTGCGAGATCACTTCGGCGCGTGCGCGCCTTGTACGCGTGCGCGCCCATTGATGCATTCCCAATCTTTGTTTCTTCATGCATTCTCCTCTTTGTATGCTTTTCTCCTCATTTCTTCCATCCAATACTTGCCTTATGAACCTGAAATCACTCAACAAATACATCAAGGCATCGAATGGAATTTAAGTGAATTAAAATCACCAATTTAAGGGCTTAAAAAGTATGTTTTTACACTTAAGAACAATTCAAGGGAGAATTACAAAACCATGCTATTTCATTGAATAAATGTGGGAAAAGGTGGTAAAATCCTCTAAAATAAGCACAAGATAAATCACGAAATTGGGGTTTATCACTCCTCATTAACTTGTGCTTCTGTACTTGCCACTTGTCCACTTATCAAGGTGATAGCCTTGCATTCCTCTCTTGGATTCACCACTGTATCACCAGGGAACATACTTGGAGGCCTCTCAGGTATTTGCTTGCTCAAATGGCCTACCTGTACCTCCAAGTTTCTGAGGGAAGCTCTAGTTTCCTACACAAAACGATTCATTACTACTTCCATATTAGTGTTCTCCTGGGACTGTGAATTTTCCTGCTGAGGTGGTTGTTGATGATGAGACTGAAACTGGCGGTTATTATGATTATTCTGCTGAAAACTGCCCTGAGAATTATTGTTAAAATTCTGTGATCCTTGAGGTTGCTCTCTCCATCCAAAATTTGGGTGGTTTCTCCACTCCTGATTATAGGTCTTAAAGTATAGGTCATTATTGGGGTTTCTAGGAGCATTCCCCATGTAATTGACCTGTTCAAAAGAAAATTGAGTATAATCATAATTCTCATTTTGTACAAAATTACCTGTCATGTCATAAGGGATCTCTTGAGGTGTATTCTGAGTGTTGCTAGCAACCAATTCAATAAGCTCAATAGTCTCCTCCGGTGTCTTCTTCTTGTGCAATGAACCACCTACAGAATTTGCTAAGCACATCATGGACAAACCTTCATAAAAGATATCTAGTTGAGTCCAGTTGGAAAATATGTCCGGAGGGCATTGCCTAGTCAGTAGCTTGTATCTCTCCCAAGCTTCATAAAGAGTTTCACCATCTTTCTTCCTGAAAGGTTGAACCTCCACCCTAAGCTTAGTCAGCTTCTTTGGTGGGAAAAGTTTAGTAAGAAACTCAGTAACAACCTTATCCCAAGTATTCAAACTCTCCTTGGGTTGGGAATCTAGCCATAGCTTTGCTCTATCCCTTAGAGAAAATGGGAAGAGCATGAGTTTGTACACCTCAGGGTTCACTCCATTTGTCTTTACAGTATCACAAATCTGTAGAAAATTAGAAATAAATTGATTTGGGTCTTCTTGGGGAAGACCATGATACTGGCAGTTTTGTTGCACCAGGGTGACCAATTGTGGCTTCAACTCAAAGTTGTTCATAGCTATAGGAGGCACCACAATGCTTTTTTCATAAAGATCTGCAGTAGGAGCAGAGTAAGAGCCAAGCACTCTCCTAGGTTGTTCATTCTCATTCGGATTTGCTATATTGGCATTAACAGCATTATTCTAATCCATAGTGGACTCTGCAGCCTTGTAAAGTCTTGCTTGTTGCAAACACCGCCTGAAAGTCTTTTCAGGTTCAGGATAAAAGTCTAAAAGAGGTTCCTTGTCTCTGTTCCTGCGCATAAATAGACAGAAGACAAGAAAAGATGGGAATCTCTACGTCAGAGTGCAGAGAATTTTCAGTGAGGTAACCTGTGAAAAAGAAATAAAATAAAACAACTAAATAATTAAAGCCGAAAAATTTCAAAAATTATAAAAAAATAAACATGAAATTTAAAATAAAAATACTAGGGGACACAAAACTTAATTTCAGAAATAAAAAAAAAATATATATGATAAAATTTCTCTTTTTTTTTTTGAAATTAAAGACAAAAATAAAATAAAACTAATAGAATATAGAAAAAAAGAATGGAAGGAAACAAAAATGAAAATAAAAGGAAATGAAAATAGAAAGGAAAATAAAAAAAAGGAACGCCGTAAGTTTTTAAAAAATCAAAAGAAAAAAAAATATAAAACCAAAGAGGGGGATAGGGGAATGGGAAATGAAAAATAAGGAAAAATAAAGGAAAAGAAAAAAAATGAGAATTAAAAATTAATAATACTAAAATAAAATTAACTAAAAGAAAAATTATCTAATCTAAGCAATCAAACAATTGATAGTTGTTAATCACAGTGAATTACAGGCAACGGCGCCAAAAATTTGGTGCGGAATTTACAACCACAAACTAACTGGCAAGTGCACCGGGTTGTACCAACAAATACCTCAGATGAGTAAGGGTCAATCCTACGAGGATTGATGGACTAAGCAACAATGATTGAGTGATTGGCTTAGTTAGACAAATAGAAAAGAGTGTTGAGAGTTCAATTGCATTAACAAGTAGTGAATAATATATGGAGAACTAATTAAGGCTTCAGAGTTATCTATTTTCTTGATTGACTTTTCTTACTAACTATTTTAATCATGCAAGATTTAATTCATGGCAAACTATATGTGACTAAACCCTAATTCCTTAGACCTTTTTAGTCTCCTCTAACTCTCATCAACTGCCAATTCCTTGGTCAATTAATTCCCATTAGAGGGTGAAGTTCAATTCTAGTTATATGCCATAAAAATCCTAATTACCCAAATATAAGAGGATTATATATCACGTATCCCGTTAAATCCAGATAATTAGAAATTTAGGAGAATATGTTTTCAAGCTGTTATTCAAGTAAAGAGCTTTTCCAAGTTATGCAAGAACTCAATTAGAAAGAGGGTCATACTTTCATTCCACCCAATTTCACAAAATGAAGAATGAAAACAATTCTTGAATTATATGAATTAATACATGAATTAAAATAGAAAAATAATAGAATCAATCCATACGATATACAGAGCTCCTAACCTTAACAGTGGAGGTTTAGTTGCTCATGGTTCAGAGTGGAAACTAGGGTTCTCTTAAACTGTAAATTGTGAATAATGTGGAATGAGGTCAGAGAAGAGAAGTTTTTTTTCCTTTTATATCTAATCCTAATTAATTTAAAAATCTATTTTCTAAAACTAAAATAATATCTTTTCATATTTTAAAATAAAATATAAATTTAATCAAAATTAATTAAACTATGCGTGCAGCCTTTGGAAGAAGATTGGGGACCACTAGTATTATCAGGATCCACGCTGAACTTGGAAATTTTCAATTTCACCGTGGACGAGGCAGTGGCGTCTTTATCGTGTTCCTTTGAATCCACACTGAATTTGGCTTTTTCCAAGTTCAGCGTGGAGAAGGCAGCGTGTGCTTCCCTGGGAGTTCTCAAATCCACGTTGAACTTGGCAGGAACCAAGTTCAACGTGGAGGATGCAGAGGTTGCTGGAGACAAAATATGCACTATTATATATGGTTGGAAAGCCCTGGAAGTTAGCTTTCTAATGCTGCTGGAATCAAATCAATTGGACCTCTGTAGCACAAGTTATTCCCGTTTGAGTGCAAGAAGGTCAGGATTGACAGCATCATTCACTTTCTTCATTTTCTGCTACAAAACTCCGTCAAATCCCTCTGAATGCTACCTGAAATAAATAGAATTGTAAACAACTTAAAGTTGCATCCATAGTAGCCAAAAGATATTTAAATTTTGATTAAACTTAGTAATTCAAGTACAAATTCACAAGTAAAAGATAGATAAGATGCTCACGCATCAGTTAATACGCGGTGAGGTTGACAGTGCGGTGGGGAGAGATAGGGTTAGAGAGAGAGAGTGGAAGAAGAAAGGGGGGAGAGAGAGACGGATTGAGGAGGTGGTGGCAGGGCCGACGGAGTGGTTGGGATGGAGAGGGTTAGAGAAAAAGTGGGAGAAGAAAGGGTAGAGAGAGAGACGGATTCAAAATGATGGGGGGAGAGTGTTCACGCTTCGAATTTAGGGCAAAATTATTGTCGGATTTACGATTGAAAAAATCCAATGGTAAACAATTTGTGGGTCACTAAAACTCAGCATTTTCACTAAATGGGTTTACCGACGAATTTATTTGACGGTAAATCCGATACTAACTTACGCACCTATTTTTTTTGTTTTCCTCCAATTATTACCGGCGAATTTACCATCAGAAACGTAAATCTGCCGGTAATAATTTAACCTGATGAATTCGACGCCTTTGCCACTGGTAAATTCACTGCTACTCTGCGATGCTAAACTCGATAGTACTCAGCATTTTTCTTATAGTGTTATCTCAAGATCTCAATTTGGGGAACAGATATGATTCCTTTGGAGTGTTCAATCCAGGGGCTTATGAACTCAAAGCGTCAAAATTTTGCATAAAATGAATAATTTATTAAAGTTGGCACAATCTGACAAACAAGTTTTGTAAACCATTCAGGAGAAAATATCCAGCACAAAATCTAAATTAATTTTGAGAAATTAAAAGTAAGAACAATTTTGTAGAGCTTGGAAACAAATGAATGACTTAAAGAACAAAATTGAAAAGCAATACCGGAAATAAAATGAAGAATTATATAAAACATAAAACAAAGGACTCTCAACACTCTCATGCATTTCCACTCCATTGTTATTCATTGTCTCAATGTGATAAGAAAATTTTCTAGAATTTCAGTGTATAGGTGAGTTATAAAATAAAAACTTCTCTCTCAACATTCAGATTCTCCTTTTATAGATAAAACTTGCTTTAAAGTCCAATTTTTTTTGCCCCACGTCTATATCATTCTTGGGAGCCAAGGTAACTCACCCACATCCTGGGAGCAATTGCTTTCTTGGAGGCCAATCTTCTTTACCACACATTTATGACAGTTATTCCTTTGAATTAGATTTGAAATTTTAAGCATGTTTTAATAATGACCTTTACCTCTTAGGTTTTGACTATCCATGTCATTTGTGATTTTCTTTTGTTGTTTTGCTAAGTGTCACCCTTAGCACATTTTGACACCATTTTAGTTCATGCTCCTTCTTCGACTATAACAAGTTTATGGCTACATACTCAGCTTCTGAGGGTCAAAACTCTTCATTCCTCCAACATGAATAATTCCATGGTTGAATTGAACTCTTGCATTTAGTCGAACCAACACATCCTTTCCTTCAAGGGGTTTTGATGAGTCAAAATTGATATGCTCAGATATTGGCAAGTGCACCAAATCGCTCCAAGTAATACTACGGTCAGTGGATATCATTTTCACGAGGATTAAAAAATTGAATCAAGCAATGTCTAATAGAATCTCTAATTAGACCGATCAAACCTTGGCAAGAGGATTGTGAATCTTGAAGTAGAAGCAAAGAACAATGAAGAAGATCATTGATTGTGAATGAAAGAAAGTTTAGAAACTTTGGAGAAGTAATAAGGAAATGGGATGTTAAAGGCTTCAGAGGTGTTTAATTCTTAGAAAAAGCAATACTTGTGTTTTCCTATTTTGACTTATGCAAAAATCTTTTCACAGCAAATCATTTAAAATCAAATTCCAATTCCGTGAAAATTTAATTTTTCTTGACTTAATTAATCGCCAATTCCTTAGTCAACTAATTAAGAGAAGAGGTTAAGCATAATTTCTATTTAAAGCCACACAACTTTCAAAATACTATTCCTAGTCAAGTTAAAAATTATGAGAAATAGTTTCAACCTAATTTTGATATTAAATTTTTCAAAGTAATAACATAATCCAAGACAGAATTAGAATATTTTCTAATACTTCTAATCATTAAAGATGAAGAACTAACTCAATCTTGAAAAAATAGAAAAGCATGAATCAAAATAAAGAAAACACTTACATTACTAATCCATAAAATCAAATAGAGCTCCTAACCTTTAACAAGAGAAGGTTTAGTTACTCATGGTAGAAAAGAAAATAACCTAAAACTAATATGGTGCTGGATGAATACAGTTATAGTTCTATGATCCGTTCCTTGATCCCTGTCTATGAACCTTGTTCACTTATTTATATTCTAGCTTCCTAACTATTGAAATTTAAAATTTATCTTATCTTCTTATCTCTGAATAATAAGATAACAACTTATTCAAATTTAAAAGAATAATTCAAAGCTAATCTACACTAAATCCTAACAACCAAATCTTATCTTTCTAAAAGAGGTTAATGCTAACTAATTATTTAAATATTGATGCTTTAGTTGATTTTAGAGCTTTCTGGGAGTGAAATATGGACTTTTGATTCACTAATTCTCGAAGAAAATGAAGGTCAAGCTTAAGGTGTTTGCACCTACCATGAAGAATTGGATTGGCAGCAAGGTGGCAGGCATTAAAGTTGTCAAAATAGATGGTTGGGGCAATCTTTTGTGGAATTTTAAGCTCTTGAAGAAGCTACTACAAGGCCATGGGGTTAGTTTGTGTGTTGTCAAGTGCTCTATATTATACTTCTATGCTACTTCTACTACGTTTATTCTGTTTTTGGCACTTCCAAGATATGAGATTGGCTGCTAAGTATATCAATATCCTGAGATTGACTTTTGGTCATGTATATCTCCTACCCAATTCGAGTCTGCAAATGCCAAGAGTCTAAAATCAGTATATATAGTGAAAATTAAACCATGACTTACCCATGCCTTGGATGAATCTGAGAATTCTTTTGATTGCCTTCTAATGTTGATTAATGAGATTATGCATAAGTTGAGATACTTTATTGATTTAAAAAGTTAAATCAAGTCTGGTAGTGGTTAAATATTGTAAAGCACCAACTATTGAGAGATAAAATTTCAGATTGTCACAGGATTCTGAGTCCTCTAAGTGCAGCTTTAGTGAACTAATCATTGTTATGGGCATGGGCTTAGCTCCTTTCATTACTACTTTTATTAATATATCAAAGGTATAAGACTGAGATAGGTAAATCCTTCCATCATCTAAGCGTTCGATTTCTAGACCCAAAAAAAATAATTTTTCCTAAGTCTTTTAATGGAAAAACAAAATTGAGGTTGGCAATTAATGACTCAGTTTTAGTAGCATTTTCCTCTTACCATGATATCATCAACATATGCTAGTAAATAAATAATAGTATTAGGAGTTTCTCTAACAAATAATGATGTGTCAAACTTAGAATTAACAAAATCGAGTTAAAAAAAGATTTGATTTGAAAATGAGATACCATACTCTTGGGGCTTATTTCAAGCAATAAAGAGCACAATTTAGTTTACAAACCAGATGAGAGTTGGTGTGTTCGTATTCCTTAGGTTGGTGCATATAGACTTTTTCATAAAGCTTTCCATTTAGAAAAGAATTATTGAAGTTGAATTCTCGCTTTAAGCATCCCTGAGTTAGAGCAATTGTGATTATAACTCAAATTGTTGAGGGACGAATCACTGGACTATATATGTGATCATAGTCAACACCTTCTGTTTAGTGAAAGCCTTTGCCAACGAGCCTTGCTTTATATCTCATGATGTCACTTCTACTGTTTCTCTTTATTACCAAAATTCATTTGCAACCTATGATTGTGGCATTTAGTGGTGGTTCCACCAAAGACCATGTGTTATTACTGGAACAAGACCTTGAATTCTTGATCCATGGCTGATTTCTAATGTGGGCAACTCATAACTTGAGAGACATAAGTCAGATATGGTAGTAGTATTCAATATTCTAGGTTTGTGTATTCCATATTTTGATCTAGTTATTATGGAATGAATGTTGGTAGAGGTTTTAGGTATTGGTGTAAGATCACTAATATGTTGAAAGTTAAGGGATGAAGTATTGGATGTGTTATTTGAAGGTGGTGTTTTATTTGTGTTATGATGAGAATCAATGTGAGTTTGGAGAGTGATAAGAGATAGTGATTTAGGTTCAAAACAGGTGATGAGTTGTGATTCTTGATGATTGGTAAGAGTGTGAGTAGGAGGTGGGGCTAAAGTTAGAGTTATTTGGTTGGAGTGAGTTTGAGTTAAAGATATAGTTTGAAGAAATTGTGTAATATCCAAGAGAGGGTAGTAAGAGGCTGGTGTCTGCATAATTGAAGAATTATTACTTCATTGAGAATTGTTAATAAAAAAGGACATATCATAGTATAAAAAAATATGTTCATCAAAAATAGAATTTCTAGAGAGATATATCTTTCTTGTTTTGTCCATGCACTTGTAACCATGATGATCATTAGCATATCCAAGGAATAAGTATTTTTCATATTTATATTCAAATTTGTGCTTGTGATATGATCGTAAAAAAGAAAAGCAAGTGCAACAAAAAATTTTGAGAGTTGTAATCCAATTTCTTTTGAAACAATTTTTCAAAGAGTGATATAAAATTATGTGTTGTGTAACAATCCGTATTTTTAATTATAAATTATTTATAACCTATTTTATTAAATTGAACTATTTATTTGAAAACTATTTTATAAAATATAATCAAATTGATTTTATGATTATTGAAGTTTAAATTGATTAGGATTATTATATATAATTTTATTAAATGTGATATTTTGCATAATTGAAACTAGAATTTGGGTAATTTATGGTAAAATTATATGATTTAAATTAAGTAATTGATATTTTTTTAAACATTATATTTTGAATTGTTAATTACGAATAATTTATGACTTATTTTATTGATGTTTTTATTTTTAGAAACTATTTTGTTAAAGGTATTTAAATTAGTTTTTATGATACCTTGAGTTTACATTAATTAAAATTATAATATAATTTTGTTATGATAAGATATTTTTCATAATTGAAATTATAATTTTAGTAATCTATTAATAATGAATATTTTATAATTTAATTTTGGTAATTGATACTTCAAATTCAAAATATGCCGGTATGAGTAAATATCGGTACTCTTCGATGAACTTAGCTTTGCTAATACTTCATCATATATCATCTATCCTTATGTTACTAATGTCATTTATATTAGTAACTCATATATGTTATTACTTGTGTTTTAATATATCCAACTTTTATAGTTATCCGTCTAAGATATTTATAACTTGAATTGCTGACTCAACAGTTCCAAACCGCAACACCCAAGCCCCCCTAATGACACCTAGCCACTAATTCACCATATCATCATCATCAACAACACTTAATCTCTTTCTTTCTCATTATCGAAACACAAAGAAAAGAAAAGAAAGTGAGACCAATACTGAGAGAAGAAAAAACCATGGAACCTTCGACTTTTCGAGCGTGATTTTTTTAGCTCCAAGACTCCGATAAAAAATCTAATCCGATTAAAGTATTCGTATCTTCCTCCTCTTCACGTTGATTTCACTTTTATTTGAGAGAAATCAACGGTGGCACCGCTAATCTTCCATGCATGGTTTGCCCAATTGGGAGCCCCAGAGGTAAAGTAGCTAATTTTGACATTTTCTTCTTCGATTTCTTGTTCGGAAATCTTCCTTGGTGTTTTAGTTTGGTGGTTGTCATACAAAGGTAGGGTTTAGTAAATTAAATACGAATTAATTGTGTTCTTAATTTGTCATTGTTGATTAGATGTTTGTGGCTTGAAATTGAATGATTTTGTGTTTGAATTTTGATGAAATATTGTTGATTTAGTGCTTTATGTTTCAGCTTTGATGAGACTGCGAAACCAATCTGTTGTGGCCTGATTTGAGGGCTGTTGTTAAACTTAAATATTGAGAAAATTGATGAGGTTTGATGCCCGCGAGATTAAATCAAAAGTCGTAAAAAATCGATAACTAAAAGGCTCGAAAACAGATTTAAAATCCAGTATATATTTTGAAAGATCACAAGAGAATATTTTAGTTTTGAGAAAGGATGTTGTCACCAATACAAAAATTATTTTGACTATGAAAATATAATTTAATAAAAGAACAGCATTAAAAATAGTAATCATATAAGTTTTGGCGGTATTTTGAGTAAAAAGTGAAAATTCCGGGATAAATCAGATATTTTATAAAAGTTCAGGGTTATTTCTAGAAATATGAAATTAAATTAGTAATTTTATAAAATATCGGGTTAAAAATTAAAATATTTAAAAGCTTGAGATTTAAAGCAAAATTTTTAAAAATTAAGAATAAAGCCCTACAAACTAGTTTTTGATATCAAAATAAAAATATTAATATTACTACTCTTTTATTATTATTATAGTCATACTAATATTATTATTATTCATTTTAGTAAAGATATAATTTTATTAAATAAGAAAAGAGAGGTAAAACAGTTATAATCCTTAAAAGATTTAGAAAAACAAAGTTAAGTTAAGAATCTTATGATTCTCCTTTCATAAGACATTTAAGAAAATATGAGAGAAGAGTGTTAAAATAATTTGAGATATTAAAAGCAAGAAAGTAAAAGAATGAAGAAAGAAAATAATGTATTAACTAAAGAGATATTTGCCGCAGGAGAGCAGAGAGCAAAGACTAGAAGAAATCTAACGAATCTCTGCCATAGGAGAGCAGAGCACAGAAAAGAAGAGAATGTATTAACTAAAGGGATATCTGCCACAAGAGAGTAGATCTCTAATACAGGAGAGCAGAGGACAAAGATAAAAAGAGTAATTGATGGTGAATAATGAAAAAGATTATGTGAGAATTTGCTACAGAAGGGCAGCTAGATAGATGGTGGTGCGACCACCCAGATTTGATTTCCAAGAAAACCTTGGCCTAGGGCTGCAGCCTGTGACAATAGGGAGTTTTCATAGAGGTTTTGTTATACATACTTTCGGTCTGGGGCCGCAGCCTGTGACGACAAGGAGTGTTCACAAAGGTATGTCAGGCATACGTTGGTAAGGGAAAGCTACCTTGTATTAACAGGGGGTGTGTACAGAGAGTATGCCAACTGAAAAGCCATATTCGGATATAATTATCGGATGTTGTTGGGAACGGGAGTGTAACTGACAAATAAGCTCATTACCTGCACTAGGGATAGACATTCATCATAATTGGTTGTGCATATCTCTCTGTGTGTATCTCTGTGAATGTATGTGTGCTTTCTAATTGATTGCCTCTTTGTACTTTTGTGTATTTAAATTCATATATACTCTGTTGTTTGTCTATTGTTAACACAAGAATAAAATGAACATAACTATCTACCTTGGTCCTACTAAGAACTCTCCAGTTCTTACTCCCTCTTTCCACCCTTTTTAGCTATAGGTGCGAAGGCTTATTACGAAGCTGTAGGAGCATAGAAGAATATGTTTGCAACTTGAGTTGTTAGAATTTATTTTTTCCCTCGCCTTGTTAGTTGAAGTTTTATCCAGAGGGGCAGGTTATGTAATTGGTTTTGTATGTAATACTATAATGTATTATTAATATTAAGAATGTGAATATGTGTTATTTTCTCTTCATGGAAAAGATTTAACTTTTTAGAAAAACTGTCTACAGATTAATGCGTAAAGGTTCAATATTAAATAGATAATAAAGGAATTAGGTTAGTAACACCTTACTTTTGGTATGATCATGACGTGCTGGAAGTTGGGTCGTTACATATTACAGTGGGAAGCCGATTCAATGAATGTACAATAGTAGAAAAGGCATCGTCCCAAAAGATCATAAGTAAAAAGGAGTAGCTAAGAGAGATAATCCAATTTCAGTTATAGACCTATGCCTTCTTTCAACGAATCCTTGTTGTGGGTGTGTATTGCATGAAAGTGTATACTGAATTCCATGTTGGTTTAGATAATCAACAAATGGTTTTGATAAATTTCTCTTCCATTGTCAGATTAAAGAGATTTATTGAGTAGCCACTTTGATTTTTCATTAGAGCTTTTTAGGATTGAAAAGCTAAAAAATCTTAGGATTTGTTAGTTAAAAACATATATAATATCTATAACCTATTCTTGAAGTAACTGGAGCAGGGCTCCAAATATCCACAAAAGTAAATTATAAAGGAATAGTGTAAACAGTGTTAGAATCATTAAAGGGAAGAGCATGCATTTTTATCATTGAACAATATTCACATACATGACTAGATTGAGATTTGTCATTCAAAGATATTCCAGCAGCATTAAGAGTTCTAATAACATTAGAAATGACCGTGTAGCCAAGCTTTTTGTGTCATAATTCTAAAGTGTTATATTTATAAAAAGTAGTACTTAAAGCAAGTTTAGGAATAATATTATGCATAATAGGAGAATATGCAGCAGGATTATAAGTAATTGTTGTTGGAGAAAAATTAACTATGGAACTCAAATTCTCATTATTATTCATAAAGATGTCAAGATTACAATATGTATCCTTAGCTGTAGACTAGCACTAATAGAATTGTTTGGAACTAAATTATTACACTTAGTACAAAAAGTATTATTACAAATATTCAAAGATTTAGAAGTAATAGGCAGATTAGAAACACTTTAACATATAGTAAGTTGATCAAAGACATAAATTTCTCCCTTAGTTATTCCTTGGAGAAGAAGATCTTGTGATATCTGGTCACATATGAAACAATGCTCAGGTCAAAACTCAAAAACTACATTATTGTCTTCCACAAATTTGGATACACTAAGTAGATTTTGTGTGATTTGAGGCACATAAAGAAGATTTAATAATTTATAAGAATATTAGTGTATTTATCAACAAGGAAAAAGAATTTAAGTTTTGAATCTTTATACCTGTATTACCTACATAGAGATTATTAAGAACATGATTGTATGAAAAAGGAGTGAGGAGATTTGTAGGATCAGAAGTTACATAGTGGTTTGCACCCGAATCAGGAAACCATGATGAGTCTCCATGTGAGGTAGGAGCTGTGAGATATGCTTTAGGTTAGTGGAATGATGAGGATGGAGGTGGAGGAATTGTGTTGGAGTATGGAAGTAGAACATAAGTAGTAGACGATGAAGTTTTGAAATTAGGTTGATATTGTTGATCAAACCTATAAAAACAATTCCAAGCCACATGTCCAGGTCTATGGCAAATTTGACAATTTAGCCTTGGATTATTCCAATAAGTTTCTGATCCTCTTTGAAAACATCCTCCTTTACGCTTTCTTATAGTGCCTCCTTAAGTAGAAATGGGAAAAAAAGATTGTGACAGATTGGCTATGGCTATTCCATTGTTTGGATTCTTGAACCTCTCAAGCATATCCTCATATGCAAAGAGAAATAGTTATGTTTCAGGTACAGTGAAGGTTCCTAAACGTGACATAACAAAAGTTATGTAACCACTGTATTGTTCAGGAAGGCCATCCATGATAGATTGAATATGATCAAATTCTTGGATTTGATGTAAGAACCAAAGATTTATTAGTCGTTTAATTAGAATAAAATAACAATTTAAATTTTCAGAATATGTTGGAAAATTCAGAAATATTAATTGAAAAATTTTAAGGTGAGATTTGGATTCAGCGGATTTTACCGAATGAAAAAATATAATTTTCTACGAAAAAATGCATAAAAATGCATACCGATAATTTATCCGATAGTACCAACTTAAGTTCGTCTGGTACTGCATATGAGAAAATAAAAAACTATAGAAATACTTAGAGAAATATTTATAATAGAAAATCAGGTAATTATTTTAAGGGTTTTGGCCCGAGGTTGGGCCAAACGAACTAAAACGCGAACCAGACCCATATTGGACCCAAATCCAACATATATAAGCCTATTCATGAAGCATTTCAACCTCATTCATCACCAAAAGGGAGAGAAGCACATTGAGTTTGAGAAAGGGGAGAAGAACAAACCCTTGCACTATTTATTTTCATCTTTCTTGGATCATATCTTGTGATCCGGAGTGTCGATTGACGTGCCATTTAAGGCCATGCGTTCGTCTCCCCGAGCTTTTCAATTTTGTCTGTAAAAATTGGTGAGTAACTCAAAACCCATGCTACATTTCTCTGTCCTAACATAATTTTGAGTTTTGGTTTTGGAAAATTGAAATTCTTCATGATTTTATTGTTTAGGTATAATCTTGCATTGGGTTATTATTGAGTTTTGTCCCAAACATCATTGGACAAAGTAAAGATTCTCTAAACCCTTGTAATTTGTGAAATTTATTAGTCTTAGTATTGATTTTCGGTATATTACTTGGAATTAGATTGAATTGATGTTGTTTGGAGCTTGAATTTGGCATTGGAGTGCTTGGGTTTGAGCGTTGGTGGCCAGAGCTTGTTGGAATTGGTTGGAGGCTTGAGAAGCTTGTGCAAATAAGGAAATCAGTCAAGGTATGGTTTCAGTTTCTGTAAATATTATGTAATGTTGTGTGAAACTTAGGCTAGTAGCCCTAAGATAAGTGTGAATTGTGTGTATGATTTATTATTGTTGAAGATTGTGAAGGGGTTGTGGTTAAGCATGGATATGATTTATATGAATGAATTATGTTGTGAAACTATGAAATGATGATAATTATAGATTTTGATGATAGATTTCGATTTTGATGATGATTGACGCGTGGAGATGTGAAAGTTGTTGGTAATGAAGGATAAGGGTGATTTGTGTGAGAGGCATAGTAAATTAGGTTTGTATGATTGAAAAATGATTGAGGAGTAGTTGATAAAATGTTGAAGTGTATAGTATTGATATTGGTATGGTAAAATTGTGTTTTGGTTTGAGAGTTTTGGAACTAAAGGATGTTGGCAAATTTAGTAAAAATATGTTTTTGAACCAACTTCGACGAGGCATAACATAGTTTTCAGATCCCCAAATTTTGTGAAATAATTTGAATAAAAATTGGATCCGTGTAGTTTATGCTGTTTGAAGAACAGATGAAAAATGATTTTTAACAAAAAAGTTATACATGTTTGAAGTATGGTGTGAAAAATTGAATTCTGCAGCAAAATAACATTTTTCTGAAAATCTGATAGGTGCGTATACAGACAGGTCACGTGACGCGAGTATTGGGCTCTGCCCAGCACTCTCACATACACGGACGTTGTCTCGCATATGTGGCAGTGTCATTATTGCAAACTCGCCTACGCGAACGTGCCACGCGACACAAGGATCCCTTTCTGTTCCAACATGCTCGCGTACGCGGAAGTTTCTTGCGTATGCGGCACATTCAAACTTTGATTCTCGCGTACGCAAAAACGGGCATGCATACGCATGACCCCTTGTTTTGTTGAAATTGTAATTTTTAAGTTTTCAAGCATTCCTCTAGCTTTCTAAACCTCTGTAACTACTTTTTAGAATCCCCTAGCTAGTATTTAGGCTTTGGGACAAGGGAGAGTACAATGAGAGGACTTAAATGGATATTTTATGTGATAAGATTAGAGATGGTGACTTAGGATTGAGAAGTTATATGGATGGATTAACTAAAGTGGGTTTGTGAAATGTATTAAGTGGCATAACGGGCCTAATTCTGAAAAGAATGGTGAATTGATGAAATGAAAGTTAATGATAATAGATGAAATACTGGGGTAAATGAACTTGTGATATATGAGAAGTGATCACTGAACTGAATACATATTCTGAGTCGCTATGCGCCTGGTAAGGACGATTGGTTAATCCCGCTTGTCAAGGTTCCGACGCCAGCGTAAGGACAATGGTTAATTCTACTTATGTTCAGATGTGAGGTCTGAGGCAGTATTTTCTGCTCGCATCCTTTCTGGTCACAAGAGTGTGCTCAGACACTATATCCTAGGGTGCAATTTATATACATGACAGAAAGGCAACATCACGAGGGGATGTGTTGGGTTGACAGTTGAACCGACAAATGATATCACAACTAATAGGACAAGCATTCATCATATGCATTCTTATGTGTTTGTTTGCTTTGTTTACTTATATTGTGCTAACTTGTATAACATGTTTACTTACTAATTGGATTACTTGCAGTATATGCTATTTAGTTGTATTTTACTTGCTTGCATCTATTTGTGTTTTTTGCTGGGATTGAGGAGGCTCAGTAGGCGGTGGCAATGGGATCGCATGGAGGATAGGTTGGCGAAGGTTGTGAGACAGCGGTGTTCTGTAAAATAGAAAATCCTTAAGTTAGATAACCCTTTTAAGATTTTATTATAAGTTAAATTTTATATCGATGTGAATTTCTAGGATTGCCTTTGGCTTCCCCGAACCTTATATCTTATATATTGGACACTGTTACCATGTTGAGAACTCTCGGTTCTCATATCATATGTTGTTATTTTCATATGCAGGTCGCAACCTACCTCGGTGAGTTGGCAGATGGTGACAGAGTGGAGGATGGCTCAAGTGATATCTATTGTTTTATTTTGTTATAGTATCTCTCTCTTTTGTATATCTTGTTGCCTTAAATGCACTTACTTTGGAAAAACTTTGAGAGATAGGAGGTGGTTGTTTTAACTTAAAACTCTATTGTATCTTTTATTAAACTAGTCGGCCTAAACTCCACGGGCTGTGGCTAGTTCCCTTCTTAGATATTGTATATATATAACTTGCTTACTCTATCTACTACCTTGTGTATCCTTGAACTATTTGGTGTGCGAAATTAGAACTCGCACAACTTCATCGGCAAGTGCAGTGAATCATCCAAGTAATACCTCAGGTGAGTGAGGGTCAATCCCACGAGGATTGTTGGATTGAGAAAGCAATAGTTATCTTGCTGGACTTAGTCAGGTGAAAAGCAAAGAGAGTTGTTGTTGTTAAATTCGCATGAAACAAGAAAGTAAAGAAAAGCAATTAAAGATTGGTAAAGAGATAATATTCGGAAGCAGTTAAGGCCTCGGAGATTCTTATCTTTCTGGATCAATACTTCTTACTGACTATTTTAACCATGAATGATTCGTTCTATGGCAAACTGTAAGTAATTAAACTCCAATTTCTTGGCAATTTAATCTCCTCAGATTCTCATCAAAAGCCAGGGTCAGTGGTCATTCGATTCGAACGATGGTGAAGCTCAGCATTCAAGTTTAGCGCCACAAAAACCCTAATTACCCAAAGCTAACTGGATTTTATCTCACATATCCAAATTAGTCCAGGTAATTCATACTTTAAGAGAAGTGTTTTCAAGCTGTAGGTCAAGTGACCTTGGTCAGAGTATCACAAGAACTCATGTAGAAAAATGGGTCAAACTTCTGTCCCACCCCAGATTTATTGGATGAAGAACGAAAACAAATCTTAGAATGGAATCAAACATAAATTAAAATAGAAAAGTAATGATATTAATCCATATGAATAAGCAGAGCTCCTAACATTAACCAGGAGGTTTAGTTACAAATACTTTATAGAGAAAACGAAGATAAAAGTAAAGAGAATCTATCTGGTTCTATATCTCCCCTCCCAGGAGGCGTGATCCTCAGGAGGAAGAAAGTACCTATTTATAGTAAAAACCTCTAAGATTAAACCTAAAAGATGTTAATTTAAATTTAAAAGTTACAAGGATAAGATAAGATAAGCTAAGGAGTGCTAAAATCCACTTTGGGCCCACTTTGGTGATATGCTTCGATCAAGCCTGGCGTTCAACTTGGGTTTGGGGCGTTGAACGTGGAGAAGGGGATGAATTCGCTAGCTTCTGCTCCCTGGCTGGCGTTGAATGCCCAAGCTTGGTGTTTAACATCAGTTTTGGCAATCATTATAGAAGAGAAGTATAAACTATTATATATTGCTAGAAAGCGCCGAAAGTTAGCTTTCCAACACCATTGAGACTGCGTTAATTGGACCTCTGTAGCTCAAGATATACTCGTTGGAATGCAAGGAGGTTAGGATTGACAACATCTGCTATCCTTTCTTCATCTCTGAACAAGATTCTGCCAAATTCGCCTAAAATTTACCTAAAATCATAAAAATAACACAAAAACTCAAAGTAGCATCCAAAAATGAATTTTGCACTAAAACATACTAAAAATTAGTAAAATCTAACTAAAAACACTATGAAAATGCTATGAAAAAGGGTATAAAATGCTCACACATCACAACACCAAACTTAAACTGTTGCTTGTCCTCAAGCAACCAAACACAACTTAGGACTAATTGAAAGAGAAAAATACATTTGGTTTTAGAGTTGTCAATGAAGCTCAGTTCCATTTATTGAATGGGGCTATTAGCTCTTTATTTCTGAATAGTTTTGGCATCTTACTTTTCTTTGAAGCTCAGAAATACTGGCACCCTTTGGAACTATAATTCGGATGATATTATTGATTCTCTTCTTTAAGTTTTTCTTGATTCTTGACCACAGCTTTTCTTTTGGTGCTTTGCACCTTTTGAGCCTAGCCGTGACTCTAAGCGTTTTGTTTTCAAATATTACCACCTGATACATAAACACCACAAGCACTTAACTAGGGGAACCCTTTGGATTCGAATTTAGCTTTGCTTAAATTTCCAGACAGTGGTGCTCAGAGTTCTTAAGCGTACTCTTTATAGTATTGGATCATGACTTTAAATGTTCAATCTCAAGATTTTCTTGACACCTTTACACCACAAGCATATAGTTAGGGATAACAACTCATTTGAGCTTTTTAGGCCAAGTTTGACCCTCCTAACTATTGATGCTCAAAGCCTTTGACCCCTGTTCTTTTGATTTTTCTTTTTCTTTTTAATCTTTTTCTTTTAATTCTTGCTGTTTCTTTTGCTTCAAGAATCAATCATTTTGATATTGCAGAGAATCAATAATACTTCTCTAAATTCACTGTTCTTCAAGAGCCAATATGCTCAACTTCACTATCAATTATACACAGTTAATTCATACATTCAGAAAATAAAGGTAAGGCCACCACATCAAAACAATTGGAATGACTTATGATATAACTCGAGACTTTGGGTATTTCACTGCTTCCCTTTTTAAGAAATTTTCTTTTTAAGCTTGATGTGAGATACATAAGGCATCTTAAAATGAAACAAAAGAAAGAAAATAATACTAGAAAAGAATGAAATCCTAAATGTGATCATGCACTAGAATAGAAAATAGATAATAAAATAAAGTACAAAGAAAATAGAAAAATAAACAAAAGGAGAATGAAACTAGACCACCTCAGTGATGGCGGCCACTGCTCCCTCTGAGGAATCCTCTGGAGTGTTTAAGCTCCTCAATATTGTGCCCCTGCTTCATCTGCTCATCCCTCAAGCTCCTTTGATCTTTCATCATCTGATGGAAGATGGCCGATTGGTCTTGATATTCTATCCTCAACTGATCCACAAATGAAGTCAGCTCCCTAAGAGATGTAGTCAATTGATCCCAATAATCTTGGGAAGGAAAGTACATCAATTGATGAATCTTTAGGATCTCCTATGGAGGTGGCAGAATGGGCTCTTACTGTGGTCTGTGTGCAGGCTTCCTGACGTACTCCATACCTCTTCTTGTGATAGGCCTATCTGTATCAATTAGGGTATCTCCTTCTATGCGAACTCCAGTTGCATTGCATAGGCGATTAACGAGGTGAGGGAATGCTAATCGTGCTTGGATGGAGGCCTTTTCAGTTACTTTGTAAATTTCTTCAGGAATCACCTCATGCACTTCCACCTTATTCCCGAGCATAATACAGTGGATCATCACTACACTCTCAATTGTTACCTCAGAGCGGTTACTTGTGGGGAGGATGGAGTGTTGGATTAGCTCCAACCATCCTCTGGCCACGGGTTTGAGGTTAAGCCTACTCAGTTGGTAAGGCTTGCCTTGTGCATCCCTCCTATATTGAGCTCCAGCCACACAGATATCAGCAAGAACTTACTCCAGTCTTTGGTCAAAGTTGACCTTTCGAGTGTAGGAGTGCAGGTCACCTTGTGACTGAGCCAATTGCAGTGCCAATCTTACACTTTCAGGGTTAAAATCTATGATTTGCCTTTTGACTATGGTGCACTAGTTTTTGGGCTCCGGGTTTACACTAGTGTCATGCTTCTTGGTAACCTAGGCGTTGGCATAAAATTCTTGCACCATTAATACTCCAACCTCTGAAATGGTATTGGCCAGAATTTCCCAATCTCGTCTCTAGACTGGGTGTAGGATCTATGGATACTCATCTTCCTTGAGGCTAAAGGGGACCTCGGGTATCACCCTCTTCTTCCTCATCACGTCATAGAAGTGGTCTTGATGGGTTTTAGTGATGAATCTTGAGTTTTCCCATGGTTCGGAAGCGGAAGCGTGGGTTTTCCTTTTCTCTTCCTTTAGGATTCTTCCATTTTTGGTTCCATGGAGAATAGGAATAGAAAGGAAAAAGCAGAGCTTTCTAACACCAAACTTAAGAACTTTGCTCGTCCTCGAGCAAAATGTAATAAAAGAAAAGAAAAATAAGGGAAGAAAGAAGAAAGTAGAAAAAGATAGAGGGGAGAAGGAAAAGAGGCTTCGGCCTTATGTGGTAAGAAGAAGGCAGAAAGGAAGTGTATGAAGAGTAATATGGAGGAAGTGAAGAGCATGGAAGTTGTGTGTTGAAGGATGGAATGAGGGGCTATTTATAGTGGGTGGGGGAGTGGAGGTTGGGGTTCGGTCATATAGGGAGGGAAAAGTGTGGGGGGGGGGATTTTGAATTTGAAGTGGGTGATAGGATTGATGAGTGTTATTGGGTAGAGTAGAGGGAAAGTGGGGTGCGGGAATCATGGAAAATAATGGAATGTGATGGATGAATGGGGATGGAATATTGGGTGTAAGAGAAGAGAAATGGAAAGGAGTGAATAAAAAGGTGGGGTAAGTAGGGGTTGGGTGGGACCCATAGGCTAATGAACCATCAAAATTCGAACTGGGCTGCCTTTCCCCTAGGCGTTCAATGCCAGGTTTGGGCATTGAACACCAGGGGTAGACATCTTCTTCTTCTGTTTTTTTTTAGAATAGTGGGGCATTCAACGCCAAGAATGGGACAAAAAATTTAGTCCTGGGTGCTCCTGAATGGGCATTGAACGCCCTTACTTCCTCCTCCTTCTGGAGCTGGGTGGCAGTTCTGGTGTTCAACGCCAGCAAGGGGTACCGCCAGGGTGTTCTATTTTCACATCTATGTGTTTCTGCTTCTATTCTAGGTGCTACATATGATCACAAACGTTAAAAAAGAAAGGGAAAACTTACAAAAATTAACAGAAAATAAAATAATATAAAACCAAACTAAAATAAACAAAAAAAAGAGAACAAAAAGTATTATACGTATGGTTGGATTACCTCCCAACAAGCGCTTCTTTATCGTCATTAGCTTAACAAACAGCTCCTTTACGGAATTTGATAGGGACTCATATCTTCACCCCTCAAGGTGAACCTCCGTCCTATGCTCTCATGAATTAATTCAACATGTTCCAGAAATAGGATCCGATTCACTGTATGTAGAATGACTGGGCTTCTGGTGAAGACAACTTACATTCCAGGTGAGAAGTTTTCAGTAGGGATCTTATTCTGCCAGCCTTTGGGTACCTTCTTTTTGGTGCCTCCTTCCTCAGTGGTTAGTGGTGACTGCCCAACACCAAACTTAGATTTGATATTTGGGGGCTCTGTAAGGCTTTGCACTGAGAGGGAAGGCTGAAACACTAGGTGTTGTACAGTAGTACCTCCTTTATCCAAGAGAGATTGAGGGTTGGGGATCTTAAACAGGATACGATCCTCCCATAGCCTTAGAATCAGCTCTCCCTTTTACACATCAATCAAGGCCTTCGCGGTAGCTAGGAAAGGCCTTCCAAGGATGATGAAATCATTCCTGTCCTCTCCAATGTCTAGTATCACGAAGTCCGCATGGAGGTAAAGGTCTTGAACCTTTACAAGGATGTTTTCCACCAGTCCATATGCCTGTTTCAAGGACTTATCTACCATCTCCAGTGAGATCTTGGTGGACTGCACCTCTTGGATCCCCAACTTCCTCATCACGGAGAGAGTCATAATATCGATGCTTGATCCAAGGTCGCATAATGCCTTCTCACAGGTGATGGTTTCTATAGTGCATGGAATAAGGAAGCTCCTAGGATCTGACATCTTCAGAGGCAGCTTCTTTTGCACCAGGGCACTGCACTCCTTGGTCAGCACCACAGTTTCGTCTCCCTTTAGGGCCGTCTTTTCAGAGATAGCACTTTTCAGATAGGCCATTGAGGGGGGTTTCTTCTCCAACACCTCTAAAAAAGTGATATTAACTTGCAACTTCCTGAGGACTGCCAAGAACTGAGCATGTTGCTCATTCGCTAGCTCCTTTTGCACGTTTGGAGAGGGTTATTCTTCAGGCTCCTTTATTTCCAGAGGGACATGTATGATGACACCAGTCTTCTCCTGAGCTTTGTTCTCCTTCCGTTCCTCAGTAGTGGGTCCCTTCTTGGGTTCGGCCTTAGCTTCCATAGTGACGGCCTTGCACTCTTCCCTTGGATTTACTTCCGTGTTACTTGGAAGAGTATAAGAGGGAGCCTCGGGTACTCTCTTGCTCAGTTGACCTACTTGTATCTCCAAATTCTGAATGGATGACCTAGTTTCTGCCATGAAACTATGAGTGATCTTAAAAAAGTTAGAGACTATAGTAGCCAGGTCAGAGAGGCTCTGTGTGGGTGTCTCCATCTGCTGCTAAGAGGGTTGGAACTGTCTGTTATTGAACCTGTTTTGGTTGGTTCCACCCTGATTACTATTGAAGCCTTGTTGAGGCCTCTGCGGATCTCTCCATCTGAAGTTAGTATGATTCCTCCATCCCTGATTGAAAGTATTCGTATAGAAATTATTATTGGGATTCCTGGAAGAATTTCCCATGTAGTTGACTTCCTCCATTGTGGTCCAAGCGCTGTCACCAGGATCCCCTTCATAAGCTGCCTCATGAGAATTGGCAGCTGAACTCTGCACCCCACTCAAGTGCTGGGAGATCATGTTGATCTGTTGGGGCATGAGCTTGTTCTGAGCCAAAATAGCGTTTAGAGTGTCCACCTCCATGACTCCTCTCTTCTGAGTAGTCCCAGTGTTCACTGGGTTTCTCTCAAAAGTGTACGTATATTGGTTATTGGCAACCATCTCTATAAGCTCCTGTGCCTCCTTAGGCGTCTTCTTCATATGAAGTGAGCCACCAGCAGAGTGGTCCAGTGACATTTTGGACATCTCAGAGAGGCCATCATAGAAGATCTCCGACATGGTCCACTCTGAGATCATGTCAGGAGGGCACTCCTGATCAGCTGTTTTTACCTCTCACAGGCTTCATAGAGGGACTCTCCCTCTTTTTGTCTGAAAGTCTGGATTTCCACCCTAAGCTTACTCAACTTCTGAGGTGGAAAGAACTTGGTCAGAAATCTGTTGACCACTTTCTTTCATGTGTGCAGGCTTTCCTTAGGTTGAGAATCCAGCCATAGCCTTGCTCTATTCCTTATAGTAAAGGGGAAGAGTATGAGCTTGTAAACCTCTGGGTTCACTCCATTAGTCTTGACAGTATCACAGATCTGCAGAAAATTAGATATAAACCTGTTGGGGTCCTCCTGCGAGAGTCCATAAAACTGGCAATTTCGCTGCACCAAAGTAACTAATTGAGGCTTAAGCTCAAAGTTGTTGGCACCAATGGTAGGTATGGAGATGCTGCGCCCATAGAAGTCAAATGTGGGTGCAGTGTAGGAGCCAAGGACCTTCCTTGTGTCTCCTCCAGCATCTGGATTGGCTGCCACGATTGTATCTTTATCTTTTTACTTAAGAGATTCTGTGAGATTCCCTCTGGCTCTGCTAGCTTGAGCTTGTTGTAATCGCCGCCTTAAGGTCCTCTCAAGTTCAGGATTAAGATCAAGAAAAAAAAAACTAAGAAAAGGAAAGATGGGAGTCTCTATGTCAGAGTATAGAGGACTCCCTATGAGAAACTATAATGAAAATATCAACTGAGATAGAATAGGAAATAACAAGAATTAAGAATACAGAAGGGGAGATTTAATTCACAGAATTTTCGAAAATAAAAGAAAGAGAAAGAGGTTAAGAATTTTTCAGAAAAGAAAAGAAAAAGAAAAATGAAAGAGGCACCAAACTTTTAAAATTGAAATAAGATAAAGCAAGATTTGAAATTTAAGATGTAATTTTCGAAAATTGCAAAAGTCAATGAAGGATTTTGAAATTCAAAAATTAAAAGTCAAAAGAAAGAAATAAGATAAGATAAGATTTGAAAATTTTAAAGATTTTGAAATTAAAATTTGAACGAAAGAGGGACTAAAGAAACACCAAACTTAAAATTAAAACAAGATAAGGCAAACAATTAATTAAAAAAATTTGAAAATAAAGATAGAAGATTTGGTTATAAATTTGTTTTTTTTTCGAAAATGAAAAAGGAAAAGGTTAAATAGAGATTTTGAATTTCAAAATTAAAGGAAGAGAAACTAACAAAATACTAATTTTTTTTAAAATATGAATTTTAAATAAAGATTAGATAAGATATCAAAATTTTGAAAATCAAGGAGGAGAAAAAAGATAAGATAAAGATTAAAGATAAAAAAGGATAAACAAGATAAGATTAAATAAAATTAAATTAAACAAAAAGATCACTAACAGGACACCAAACTTAAAATTTGAAATCAAGATAAGAAAAAGATAAAGAAATTTTCGAAAATTCAAAGGGAAGGGTTTTAAAAATTTTTGAAATTCAAAATGAAAGAAAAAGATAACACCAAACTTTAAAATTTAAAATTAAAAAAGAAAAATAATTAAACAAAAGCGAGTAAAAGTACCTAATCTAAGCAACAAGACAACTGATAGTTTGTCAATCTCGAACAATCCCCGACAACGGCGCCAAAAACTTGGTGCGCAAAATTAGAACTCGCAGAACTTCACCGGCAAGTGCACTGGGTCGTCCAAGTAATACATCAGGTGAGTAAGGGTTGATCCCACGAGAATTGTTGCATTGAGTAAGCAATAGTTATCTTGCTGGACTTAGTCAGGCGAAAAGCAAAGAGAGTTGTTGTTGCTGAATTTGCATGAAACAAAAAAGTAAAGAAAAGCAATTAAAGATTGGTAAAGAGATAATACACGGAAGCAGTTAAGGCCTCGGAGATTTTTATCTTTCTAGATCAATACTTCTTACTGACTATTTTAACAATGAATGATTCGTCTATGGCAAACTGTAAGTAATTAAACTCCAATTCCTTGGCAATTTAATCTCGTCAGATTCTCATCAAAAGCCAGGGTGAGTGGTAATTCGATTCGAATGAGGGTGAAGCTCAGCATTCTAGTTTAGCACCACAAAATCCCCAATTACCCAAAGCTAAATGGATTTTATGTCACATATCCAAATTAGTCTAGGTAATTTACAGTTTAGGAGAAGTGTTTTCAAGCTGTAGCTCAAGTGACCTTGGTCAGAGTATCACAAGAACTCATGTAGAAAAAGGGATTATACTTCCATTCCACCCCAGATTCATTGGAGGAAGAATGAAAAAAAAATCTTAGAATGGAATCAAACATATATTAAAATAGAAAAGTAATTATATTAATCCATAGGAATAAGCAGAGCTTCTAACCTTAACCAGGAGGTTTAGTTACTCAAACTTTACAGAGAAAACAAAAATAAAGGTAAAGAGGATCTGTCTGGATCTGTATCTCCCCTCTCGGGAGGCGTGATCCTCAGGAAGAAGAAAATCCCCTATTTATAGTAGAAACCTCTAAGACTAAACCTAAAAGATGTTAATTTAAATGTAAAAGTTACTAGGATAAGATAAGATAAACTAAGGAGTGCTAAAATCCACTTTGGGCCCACTTTGGTTATGTGCTTCGGTCAAGCCTTGCGTTCAACTTGGGTTTTGGGAATTGAACATGGAGATGGGGTTGAATTTGCTGGCTTTTGCTCCCTGGCTGGCGTTGAATGCCAGTTTTGGGCGTTCAACTTGGGAGGTCAGTCCTTCTTGGGCGTTAAACGCCAAAGATTGGCGTTTAACACCAGTTTTGGCGATCATGCTAGAAAAAAAGTATAAACTATTATATATTTCTAGAAAGCTCTAGAAGTTAGCTTATCAATGCCATTGAGATCGCATCAATTGGACCTCTGTAGCTCAAGATACACTCATTGGAATGCAAGGAGGTCAAAATTGACAACATCTGCTATCCTTTCTTCGTCTCTGAACAAGATTCTGCCAAATTCACCCAAAATTCAACTAAAATCATAAAAATAACACAAAAACTCAAAGTAGCATCCAAAGATGAATTTTTCACTAAAACATACTAAAAATTAATAAAAGCTAACTAAAAACACTATGAAAATGCTATGAAAAGGGTATAAAATGTCACGCATCACTGTTTACAGGTTTTTATATATTATGTTTTATTCCTTTTGTGCCAACACGCTTTAGTTATCGTGTATGAACACTTCGCACTTTGTTTCTCTCTTTTATACATCTTTGGTCATTTTTTCCTTCATCGGGCTGCTAGTCTTAATATTTATTGATTATTACTATTGTATGGAGCTTTAAAACTGTCGTGACGCATTATCGTCCTTTGCTTTACAGCTAGAGATAAGGCTTAGGGTGATAGGGTGTAACATTTGACAACCAATGGCAAGAAGGGATTCAACCGATTTTCTAATTTTGGCAAGGTAATCTTTAATTGATCCAATTTTCTTGACTGATTTCAGTTGAGATTTCAAGCTTTAAACTCTAGTTTTTGAAGTTACTAAGAAGTAATTGTCAACGATATTTCATGCGTCGTAGAATTTTGAGCAGTGTATCACCTTATTCTTGAATGGAGTTGAAATTGACGCAACCAACTATGTAATCAAGGGTAGATCATTTTGGCATCATTCCTTGAATGCTTCAGTTTCTTTAAGTTCTTAAGGTGTTATGATCACTGTGGTGTTAGTTTTTGTGGCTAAGTCATATGTTGATTTTGTTGTTTAGTCTTTTTTGAAATCTTTTGGTCATGAACCTATAGGTTTAAATTAAATTGGAGCATTGCAACCATCTAAATGATTTTCCATGCCCAAAATTTGAAGAGTGATCCATGTAAGGTGCTTCCCCATTTTGAAATTGTCTTCATCAAGCTTTTCGGCCAAAGAGACAAGCACCGGTTAAGTGGTTAAGGGTGCCCCAGGTAAGAACAATGACATGATTAATGAAGAAAAACAAGAATGATTGGGAAAATACAGAAGAAGAAAAGGAAAAAAATAAAGGAAGGTTGAAGATCGAAGAACAGATGAAAAATGCTATTTACCAATGAAAGGCTCTAGATACCATATTATGTATAAGGATGTGAACAAAGAGAATTAAAAGGAAATTTGAAACTTGCATTGATTCAAAAACTGAATATACATGAGATACTAGAAAGCTATTTATATCCAAGTTATTCTAACTAACTAATTAACCAAGATTTATGCAAAATAGACAAGTTAGCTTAATAGATTCAATTACACACTAGCTGATAAACCAAAATTGCAACTACTCTATCCTTGGAATAGTTTTGAAAATTGAATCGGATCGACCAGTTCAACCGGGTTAACCAAAAACCGATCACCTGGCCGGTTTGGTTGACCTCATGGTGCACAAATTTTCACACTTCGTTAAAGCTCCTGCAGTTCATTAAAGCAAACCCAATAAAATTTATAATCGAAGTATTTAAACCTCGGGTCGTCTTCTCAAGGAATTGCAGGGAAGTATGATTTATTATTGGTTATGGAAAAGGTAGAATTTTGGATTTTTTTTGAAATAAGGAACAAGTACTTTAAATGACAAGAAAAATAAATTAATAATCATAAAGAAAACTCTTGGCAGGGTGTAAGAACTGGAAATCCTATCTTAGTTATCCTTATCAGGTGTGATGAGAATTGGATTTATCTCCCACTTAGTTAACCTTTACTAAATAAAAGAAAGTCAAGTGGACCAATCAATTTGATCCTCAAGTCCTAGTCAACTCCTGTGGAAAGACTAGCTTTAGAGCGATCCAAATCAATCAGCAATTCCCAATTTTCAATCAACTGCTGAGTCTGATAACTCAAGTGTTACCAATTACTTAACCAACGCAAAAAAGGAATAAAAAATCTAAATTAAATTAAAAGCATTATAAATAGAGTAAAACAATCATAAATCTGAAATACCTCAAATTATATTAAATAGAATATTCAAATCTAACATGGAAAGACTCATAAGCCAATTTGGCAACATAAGTAATTAACAAATAAAAGCATTAGAGTATCTAAAAGTAAAAGAGAAACATAAATTAAAGAAACATTGAACCTGGAATTGAGAAGCAATCCTAAAATTAAGAGAAATCCTAATCCTAAAATCTAAGAGAGAGGAGAGAACCTCTCTCTAAAAACTACATCTAAAATCTAAAATTATGAATTATGAACATTGTATATCTTCTACTTGATAAATGAATGGATTCCCCCACTTTATAGCCTATTAATCTATATTTTCTGGGCCGAAAACTGGGTCAGAAATAGCCCAGAAATCGCTGATTGCGAATTCTGTCACGCTGATTTTTCGTCACTGCGACGTGTCCGCGTGGAGCATGCGTTCGCGTCACCTAGCGTTATGGCCACTATAGTAAATTATATATCATTTCGAAACCCCGGAAGTTAGTTTTCCAACGCAACTGAAATCGCGTTCTTTGGACCTCTGTAGCTCAAGTTATGGTCGATTTAGTACCAGAAGGTCAGGCTGGATAGCTTAGCAATTTCTTCAACTTCTTGTATTCCTTCCACTTTTGCATGCTTCCTTTCCATCCTCTAAGCCATTCCTGCCCTGTAATATCTGAAAACACTTAACACACATATCACAGCATCGAATGGTAATAAGAGAGGATTAAACATAGCAAATTTAAGACCAAAGAAACATGTTTTCAATCATAGCACAAGATCAGGAAGGAAAATGTAAAACATGCAATTTGTATGAACAAGTGTATGAAAAATTGATAAAATTCACTCAATTGAGCATAAGATAAACCATAAAATAGTGGTTTATCAATCTCCCCACACTTAAACATTAGCATGTCCTCATGCTAAGCTCAAGAGAAGCTATAAAGGAGTGAAGAGGAATGGTAGGATATATGAAATGCAACCTATCTATATGAATGCAACTACCTACTAAGATGTTTCTATCTACTTGGTTAAAAGTAAATAAGCTCTTCAAGACAAACATAAATCATATTTCACTAATTAAAATTATACAATAAAAGACAAGTAAACTTGTAAGAAGATAGCTCATGAAAGCAGGGAACATAGAATCAAGCATTGAACCCTCACTGGTAGTGTATATGCACTCTAATCTCTCAAGTGTCTAGGGTTAATCACTCTACTTTTCTCTAATTATGCTTTCTAAACTTTGTTCTTCATCTAACCAATCAAAAAATATTTAATGTACCAACACAAACATCATGAGATCTTTTCAAGGTTGTAATGGGGCTAAGGTAAGGGTGAGAATATATGTATGACTAAGTGAGCTATAGTATGAATCTTTGACTACCCAAAAATTCTAAAATCATGCTTAGCTACCCAAAATTCCCACTTTTGTATAATTCCCATACTCATGTACCAAATTTTCTTTAATTTTTATCACATGTGCATTGATCTTTTATTAAACTTAATATTGGGGTAATTTTGTCCCCTTATTTATTTATTGAATATTTTTTGGATTTTTTCTTTTTTCTCTTTTTCTTTCTCTTTTTTATTTTATTTTATTTTATTTTATTTTTTTTAATTTTTTTTAAAAAAATAAAAGCAAAAATAACATATCAATGCACATGGATTTTAATTGAATCTTTTTTTTTCTGTTTTACATGAGTAGGCACCCAAATTCCCAATATTTTATCATTTAAACACTGTACACTTTCATTAACCCAAGTTCTCACAGTTTCCCCACACTTAGTTAACACACTATCTTGAGCTAACCAAAGATTCAATTTGGGGTAATTAATTTATTTTTCCGCTTAAGGCTAGTGATGTGGTAAAATATAGAATAAATGGGATTAAAAGGCTCAAAGTGGCTAACAAGGGTGACATAAAAGGGTAGGCTTATTTGGGAGAAGTGAGCTAAAACAAGTAATGGCCACAATCATATGCAAGCATATAAATACACTAAATAGTGGACATATAGAATGGAACAAAGCAAAGATTGCAATCATAGGGAAGAAAACACACAAAAATAAAAATTTATGGTTAAATAATGTAACCATATAAATAAGCTCAAAATCTCACAGGTTGTGTGTTCTTTTAGCTATAATTCATGTTCCAAATACAACTTCAAACAAGTTTAACAAAAAAATTTTTCAATTTAAATTAGTGAAATACTATAAAAATTTCTTGAAAAATAAAATATTACTTCAACCAAGTGGTAAAATATGCACAAAATCAAATAAACATGCAATCAAACATGTAAATGCAACAATGAACTAATAAAGAAAATAAGACATTGGTGTTGGGAAGAAAATAACTAACCCATGGAGATCGGTATCGACCTCCCCATACTTAAAGATTGCATTGTTCTCGGTGCATGCTAAGATGTGCAAGTGGGCGGGTTGCTACAACTGATGCTTTTCTCTAGAGATTGTGCAGATGGACTTGTCTGTTGCCCCATATAGAAGTTTCTTTTTTCCCTTTCTCGGTGGCCAACCTGAAAGAAGAGGAAAAAGAAGAAAAAGTAACCCAGAAATAAAGATAAGAAAATAAATAAAGTCTGGGTTGGTTAATGCCAAATAATGAGGGTCTCAATTACATGGTAGCTACAACATGCAAGTGAGAAAACAATAGAAGCACATGGCATACCAGTGGTGCAAAAGTTGCAACAATGGGGGAGAGAGTGTGGGTAATGCAAGATAGTGTAAGTTCATGTCAATGCAAGATAATATAAGTATCATGAGGGAGTAGCATTGACTTATGAAGAATAATACCCAGTCAGAGTAAAACAAGTCATGAAGCACCAGAATAATTCAAGAAAATATGCAATAGTTGAAGAAGAAAATTTAACACCAATGGAAAAATAATAAATTTAGAAAAGAAAATAAAAATATGCACAAAATTAAAATGCAATTAATGAAAGTATACAGATAAATTAAGTAAAATAGAATGAGAGAAAAGAAGGATGAGAAGTTAAAGAGATGAAGTAAGACAGAAAAAGAAAGAAGAAAAGATAGAAGAAATTAGGATTAGAAAAGAGAAGATAAGATAATTAGCGTTGATCTGGATAAGCTGTGCGGCGCAGGTGACGCAGACGCGTGGGGAACGCGATCGCGTGGTGTGTGATAAGTTCAGGTGACACGGACGCGTGGGTCACGGATCGCGTGGCCTGATTTGTGCTATTGGCGCGAGTGCAGCCTCGCGTACGCACAACTCTCTGTGTTAAATGCATTTACACCAAAAATCTGGGTGACGCGTTCGCGTGAGTCATGCGATCGCATGAATGGTCATTTTTTTAAAACGACGCGGATGCATGGGGCACGCGTTCGCGTGATAGGGCTTGTGCTTTTAGCATCATTCCAGCCCAGCTCCATCATAACTTGCTGCTATACACCTATTTACGTCGATTTCGCAGGGTCACGCGTGTGCGTCGCTGACGTGTACGCGTGGAAGGTTAGATTCGCAAACAGTGCAGACGCGTCAGGGACACGTTCGCGTGGGTGATGAGCGGATAATTTATACGCTTTTTGGCATTGTTTTTAGTATGTTTTTAGTAGGATCTAGTTACTTTTAGGGATGTTTTCATAAGTTTTTATGTTAAATTCATATTTCTGGACTTTACTATGAGTTTGTGTGTTTTTCTGTGATTTCAGGTATTTTCTGGCTGAAATTGAGGGACTTGAGCAGAAATCAGATTCAGAGGTTGAAAAAGGACTGCTGATGCTGTTGGATTCTGACCTCCCTGCACTTAAAGTGGATTTTCTGGAGCTACAGAACTTGAAATGGCGCGCTTCCAATTGCATTGGAAAGTAGACATCCAGGGCTTTCCAGAAATATATAATAGTCCATACTTTGGCCAAGAATTGACGACGTAAACTGGCGTTCAACGCCAGCCTTCTGCCCAAATCTGGCGTCCAGCGCCAGAAAAGGATCCAAAACCAGAGTTGAACGCCCAAACTGGCACAGAAACTGGCGTTCAACTCCACAAATGGCCTCTGCACGTGCAACACTCAAGCTCATCCCAAACACACACCAAGTGGGCCCAGGAAGTGGATTTATGCATCAATTACTTACTCATGTAAACCCTATTAGCTAGTTTATTATAAATAGGACCTTTTACTAGTCTTTTTGACAATCTTTGGTCTCAGTTTTAATCTATTGTTCATCTTAGGAGACTATTGATCTCGTTTAGGGGGCTGGCCATCTCGGCCATGCCTGGACCTTCACTTATGTATTTTCATACGGTAGAGTTTCTACACTCCATAGATTAAGGTGTGGAGCTCTGCTGTTCCTCAAAGATTAATGCAAAGTACTACTGTTTTCTATTCAATCCTTCTTATTTCGCTTCTAAGATATCCATTCGCACCCAAGAACATGATGAAGGTGATGATTATGTGTGACGCTCATCACCATCTCCCCTATGAACACGTGCCTGACAAACACTTCCGTTCTACATGAAATAAGCTAGAATGAATATCTCTTAGATCTCCTAATCAGAATCTTTGTGGCGTAAGCTAGAATGATGGCGGCATTCAAGAGAATCCGGAAGGTCTAAACCTTGTCTGTGGTATTCTGAGTAGGATTCAATGATTGAATGACTGTGATGAGCTTCAAACTCGCGAGTGCTGGGCGTTAGTGACAGACGCAAAAGGAGGGTGAATCCTATTCCAGCATGATCGGGAACCGACAGATGAATAGCCATGCCGTGACAGGGTGCGTGAGCATATTATTCACTGAGAGGAGGGGATGTAGCCACTGACAACGGTGATGCCCTTGCATAAAGCCAGCCATGGAAAGGAGTAAGACTGACTGGATGAAGATAGCAGGAAAGCAGAGGTTCAGAGGGACGAAAAGCATCTCCATTCGCTTATCTGAAATTCCTACCAATGATTTACATAAGTATCTCTATCCCTATTTTATTATATAATATTCGAAAACAACATTATCACTTTATATCCGCCTGACTGAGATTTACAAGGTGACCATAGCTTGCTTCATACCAACAATCTCCGTGGGATTCGACCCTTACTCACGTAAGGTATTACTTGGACGACCCAGTGCACTTGCTGGTTAGTTGTATCGAAGTTGTGACAATTATGAATTAAGATCAAAGCACCAAGCTTTGGAGCCATTACCAGGGATTGTTAGAGCCTGGACATCACAATTTCGTGCACCAAGTTTTTGGCGCCGTTGCCGGGGATTGTTTGAGTTTGGACAACTGACGGTTCATCTTGTTGCTCAGATTGGGTAACTTTCTTTTCGTTCTCTTTTCAAAAATCTTTCAAAAATATTTTCAAAAAAATTTCTCTTGTTTTCGAAAAAAATAAAAATGTTTTCAAAAATTTATTCAAAATTTTTAAGAATGAATTCTAGTGTTTCATGAAGCATGTGAAGCCTGGCTGGCTGTAAAGCCATGTCTAAATTCATTTGGACTGAGGCTTGCAATTTGTTATCAAGAGCAAATTAGTTGTTGCTCATCCACCTGCTGCTGATCCATGATCACCTGCTGCTGATCCATGATCACCTGCTGAAGCTTGGCTGGCCATTGGCCATGTCTAGTGTTTTGGACTAGAGCTTTCTTTGAAAGCTTGGCTGGCTAGTGAGCCATGTCTAATTCCTGGACTGAAGCTTTAGACTAAGAATGCAAGATTCCTGGAATTCATATTAAAAATTTTGGAATCCTTATTTTTTCTTTTTCATATAATTTTCGAAAAAATCCAAAAAAAAAAAAATTAGAAAATCATAAAAATCAAAAATATTTTTTGTGTTCTTGTTTGAGTCTTGAGTCATGTTATAAGTTTGGTGTCAATTGCATGTGCATCTTGCATTTTTCAAAAATATCATCCATTCATAGTGTTCTTCATGATCTTCAAGTTGTTCTTGATAAGTCTTCTTGTTTGATCTTGATGATTTTTTGTTTTTTGTCTTTTATTGTTTTTCATATGCATTTTTGAATTCTTAGTGCCTAAACATTAAAGAATTCTAAGTTTGGTGTCTTGCATGTTTTCTTTGCATTAAAAGTTTTTCAAAATTGTGTCTATGATGCTCATCTTGGCATTCAAAGTGTTCTTGGTGTTCATCTTAACATTCATAGCATTCTTGCATGCATCACATGTTTTGATCTAAAAAATTTCATGCATTGCATAATTTTCATGTTTTTCATAAAAATTTCAAAAATTTCAAAAATATCTTTCCCTTTTTCTCTCATCAAATTCGAAAATTTGGATTGACTTTTTCAAAAGTTTTTAAAATCAAGTTGTTTCTTATGAGTCAAATCAAATTTTCAATTTGAAAATCTTATCTTTTTCAAAATCTTTTTCGAAAATCAAATCTTTTTCAAAATTTTTAGTTATTTTCGAAAATTTAAAAAAAAATCTTTTTCAAAAATCTTTTTCTTATTTTTATACCAAATTTTCGAAAATAACATAATCAATTAATGTTTTGATTCAAAAATTTGAAGTTTGTTACTTGCTTGTTAAGAAAGATTCAAACTTTAAGTCCTAGAATCATATCTTGTGATTTCTTATGAATCAAGTCATTAATTGAGATTTTAAAAATCAAATCTTTTTCAAAACTAATTTCAATCATATCTTCTCAAAAATATCTTCTTATCTTATCTTTTTCAAAAATATCTTTTCAAAATATCTTTTCTAACTTCCTAACTTCTTATCTTTTCAAAATTAGTTTCAACTAACTAACTAACTTTTTGTTTGTTTCTTAACTTTTTCAAAACTACCTAACTAACTCTCTCTCTCTCTCTAATTTTCGAAAATATCTTCCCTCTTTTTCAAAATTTCTTTTTAATTAACTAATTATTTTTATTTTTTATTTTTTTTTATTTTTTATTTTTGATTTCAAAAATTTTCGAAAATTACTAACATTTTTCAAAAACCATTTTCGAAAATCACTAACTCTTTTTCAAAATAATTTTCGAAAATTATCCCTCCCCCATCCTATTCTATTTATTCATTCATATCCTAACATCTCATCTCACATCTCTTCCATCCGTACAGTTGTGCTTCTTCCTTTACATCACATTCTTTGTCTCCCCCTCTTTTCTTCCACTCACAAAGGGATCCCTATACTGTGGTATAAAGGATCTCTATTATTATTATTATTTTTTTTGTGCCTTCTTCTTTGTCATATGAGCAGGAGCAGGGATAAGAACATTCTTGTGGAAGCAGATCCAGAACCTGAAAGGACTCTGAAGAGAAAATTAAGAGAAGCTAAAATACAACAATCCAGAGATAACCTTTCAGAAATTTTCGAACAGGCAGAGGAGATGGCAGCCGAAAATAATAATAATGTAAGGAAGATGCTTGGTGACTTTACTGCACCTAATTCCAATTTACATGGAAGAAGCATCTCCATTCCTGCCATTGGAGCAAACAACTTTGAGCTGAAACCTCAATTAGTTTCTCTGATGCAGCAGAACTGCAAGTTTCATGGACTTCCATCTGAAGATCATTTTTAGTTCTTAACTGAATTCTTGCAGATATGTGATACTGTTAAGACTAATGGAGTAGATCCTGAAGTCTACAGGCTCATGCTTTTCCCCTTTGCTGTAAGAGACAGAGCTAGATTATGGTTGGATTCTCAACCCAAAGACAGCCTGAACTCTTAGGATAAGCTGGTCACGGCTTTCTTAGCCAAGTACTTTCCTCCTCAAAAGCTGAGCAAGCTTAGAGCTGATGTTCAAACCTTCAGACAGAAAGAAGGTGAATCCCTCTATGAAGCTTGGGAAAGATACAAACAGTTGACCAAAAAGTGTCCCTCTGACATGCTTTCAGAATGGACCATCCTGGATATATTCTATGATGGTTTATCTGAGCTATCAAAGATGTCACTGGACACTTCTGCAGGTGGATCCATTCACCTAAAGAAAACGTCTGCAGAAGCTCAAGAACTCATTGACATGGTTACTAATAACCAGTTCATGTACACTTCTGAAAGGAATCCTGTGAGCAATGGGATGCCTATGAAGAAGGGAGTTCTTGAAGTTGATACTTTGAATGCCATATTGGCTCAGAATAAAATATTGACTCAGCAAGTCAATATGATTTCTCAGAGTCTGCATGGAATGCAAGCTGCATCCAACAGTACTCAAGAGGCATCTTTTGAAGAAGAAGCCTATGATCCTGAGAACCCTGCAATAGCAGAGGTGAACTACTTAGGTGAACCTTATGGAAACACTTATAACTCAACATAGAGAAATCATCCAAATTTCTCATGGAAGGATCAAAAGCCCCAACAAGGCTTTAATAATGGTGGAAGAAACAGGTTTAACAATAATAAACCTTTTCCATCATCAACTCAGCAACAGACAGAGAACTCTGAACAAAATGCTTCTAATTTAGCAAATCTAGTCTCTGATCTGTCTAAGGCCACTGTGAGTTTCATGAATGAAACAAGATCTTCCATTAGAAATCTGGAAGCACAAGTGGGCCAGCTGAGTAAAAGGATCACTGATATCCCTCCTAGTACTCTCCCAAGCAATACAGAAGAGAATCCAAAAGGAGAGTGCAAGGCCATTGACATAAGCGCCATGGCCGAACCTGTGAGGAGAGGAGAGGACGTGAATCCCAAGGAGGAAGACCTCCTGGGACGTCCAGTGGTCAATAAGGAGCTTCCCTCTGAGGAACCAAAGGAATCTGAGACTCATCTAGAGACCATAGAGATTCCATTGAACCTCCTTATGCCCTTCATGAGCTCTGATGAGTATTCCTCTTCTGAAGAGAATGAGGATGTTACTGAAGAGCAAACTGCCAAGTTTCTTGGTGCAATCATGAAGCTGAATGCCAAATTGTTTGGCATTGATACTTGGGAAGTTGAACCTCCCTTGTTCATCAATGAACTAAGTGATCTGGATCAACTGACATTGCCTCAGAAGAGACAGGATCCTGGAAAGTTCATAATCCCTTGTACCATAGGCACCATGATCTTTAAGGCTCTGTGTGACCTTGGTTCAGGGATAAACCTCATGCCCCTCTCTGTAATAGAGAAACTGGGAATCTATGGGGTGCAAGCTGCTAAAATCTCACTAGAGATGGCAGACAGCTCAAGAAGACAGGCTTATGGACAAGTAGAAGATGTATTAGTAAAGGTTGAGGGCCTTTACATACCTACTGATTTCATAGTCCTGGATACTAGAAAGGAAGAGGATGAATCTATCATCCTAGGAAGACCTTTCCTGGCCACAGCAAGAGCTGTGATTGATGTTGACAGAGGTGAAATATTCCTTCAATGGAATGAGAACTCCCTTGTATTCAAAACTCAAGGATTTCCCTCTGCAACCATGGAGAGGAAGCTTGAAAAGCTTCTCTCAAAGCAGAGTCAACCAGAGCCCCCACAGTCAAACTCTAAGTTTGGTGTTGGGAGGCCACAACCAAACTCTAGGTTTGGTGTTGAACTCCCATATCCAAACTCTAAGTTTGGTGTTGGAGTGTCTCAACAAAGCTCTGCACATCTGTAAGGCTCCATGAGAGCCCACTGTCAAGCTATTGACATTAAAGAAGCGCTTGTTGGGAGGCAACCCAATGTTTATCTAATTCTTATTTTTATTGTTTTTCATGTTTTCTTAGGTTCATGATCATGTGGAGTCACAAAATAAATAGAAAAATTGAAAACGGAATCAAAAACAGCAGAAGAAAAATCATACCCTGGAGGAGCATCTGTCTGGCGTTCAGCGCCAGAACAGAGCATGGTTCTGGCGTTGAACGCCCAAAATGGGCAGCTTCTGGGCGCTGAACGCCAGAACAGGCATGGTTTTGGCGTTCAACGCCAGAAATGGCACACAGATGGGCGTTGAACGCCCAAAATGGCCACCAACCTGGCGCTGAACGCCCAGAGTTGGGTACAAAGGCATTTTTACATGCCTAATGGGTGCAGGGATGTAAATCCTTGAACACCTCAGGATCTGTGGACCCCACAGGATCCACTCAGGATCTGTGGACCCCACAGGATCCACTCAGGATCTGTGGACCCCACAGGATCTCCACCTACCTGCACTCACTTCTTCTCACCACTCTCTTTCACATAACCCCATAAACACTCTTCCCTAAAAACCCCTCACCAATCACCTCAATCTCTCTTCCCCACTAAACCTTCACCACTCACATCCACCCACTCTTCCCAATAAACCTACCTCATAAACTCCACCTACCTTCAAAATTCAAAACCAATTTCCCACCCAAACCCACCCATATGGCCGAAATAATACCCCACCTCCCTACCCTATATAAAGCTCTCCATTCTTCTTCAAATTCACACAACATACCCCTCTACACTCCTCTTGGCCGAAACCTCATCTCCCTCTCCCTCTCCATATTTCTTCTTCTTCTTCTTCTATTTCTTTTGTTTATTGCTCGAGGGCGAGCAATATTCTAAGTTTGGTGTGGTAAAAGCATAGCTTTTTTGTTTTTCCATTACCATTGATGGCACCCAAGACCGGAGAATCCTCTAGAAGAGGGAAAGGGAAGATAAAAGCTTCCACATCCGAGTCATGCGAGATGGAAATGTTCATCTCCAAAGCCCATCAAGACCACTTCTATGATGTTGTGGCCAAGAAGAAGGTGATCCCTGAGGTCCCTTTCAAACTCAAAAGAAATGAGTATCCGGAGATTGATGAGATATTTTGGTGAAAAATAAATTTCTCCAAAAACACCCAAAACTAACCGGCAAGTGTACCGGGTCGCATCAAGTAATAAAAACTCACGGGAGTGAGGTCGATCCCACAGGGATTGAAGGATTGAGCAATTTTAGTTCAGTGGTTGATTTAGTCAAGCGAATCGAGTGTTGGTTGGGTGATTTGTGATTTGCAGAATGTAAATTGCATGAAAGTAAAGAGTGCAGGAAATTAAATTGCTGAATCTTAAGGAACAAGAAATTAAATGGCAGAAGCTTAGAGTGCAAGAAATGTAAATTGCGGTATCTTAAAGCGCAAAGAATGTAAATTGCTTGAAATGTAAAGGGGATTGAGATGTGGATTTGCAGAAATTAAACAAGAAAAAATTAAATTGCATCAAACAGAAGAGGGAAAGGGAATTGGGATTGAACCGGATATGAAGCAGAAAAGTAAATGAACGTAGAAGGCAGTAAACAGAGAAGTGAAATGGGAAATTCAGATCTCAGGACCCAGAGACTAGAAAACCAAGTCTAGATCTCAATGCCTTCCTAGATCCAACAAGAACAATTGCAAGGAAATTGTAAATTGCAAGGAAAATAGATGAAGAGCAATTAACCGGAGATGAAATTCAATTAGCAGTAAAGAAACAGAGATCCAAGATTGAGATTGAAACAGAATTTCTTCAATTCTCCAATCCAAGATCCAAGACAAGTGTAAATGAAATTTAAAGCAATAAAACTGAGAAATTAAAGTTCACTCAATAACAAAAGCTCTCCGAAAAACTATTATGAAAATTCCAAAAGGAAAGCTCTCCGAAGAACTTGAATTCTATCCTATTTATACACTTTCTTCAAATGATCTTCAAGCCTTGAGTTGGGCCTTTGCTCTTGGTGGAATTGGGTTGAAAGAGGCCTTGGTTGATTGCTCTTGAAGTTTGAAGAAGAACCAAAGTGAACCAATTGAACCGGTTTTGAGGTTAGCAAAAGTTGGACCAAAAGTTTGAGCCAAAGTTAGGGGTCTAACTTTGGCTCCAACTTTTCATAGCAGCCAGCACAATTTGCTGGTGTGAACGTTGGTGCCAACGTTAGGGGTCTAACTTTGACCCTAACGTTGGCAATGCCTTGTGTGCTAGTGGCGCCAACGTTAGCCACCAAGTTAGGGGGCTAACGTTGGCGCAAACTTTTGCTCCTTCCCCATTGTAATTCATGTGCCAACGTTAGCCTCCAAGTTAGGGGGCTAACGTTGGCGCAAACGTTGGATGGCCAGGGAGGAATTCATGTGCCAACGTTAGCCTCCAAGTTAGGGGGCTAACGTTGGCGCAAACTTTTGGTGCCCAGGGGAGAAATCCATGTGCCAACGTTAGCCTCAAAGTTAGGGGGCTAACGTTGGCGCAAACTTTTGAAGCCCAGGGGAGAATTTTCAAGTTCCAACGTTAGCCTCCAAGTTAGGGGGCTAACGTTGGGGCTAACTTTTCAACCAAAAGTTTGTGCAAAAGTTTGATGCTAACTTTAGGTCCAGCTTCTTGCTTCCTGGTTCAATTTCACTTATTCCATTGTCCTCTCTTCACTCCTAGCCATTCCTTCTTGCTTCAACCTTTCTCCAAGCCTTCTTCACCTATCATTAATCAACCAAACTCATCAAAGCTATGCTCAAAATCATGAGATATTCAATCATTCATAATATGCAACAAATATAGCATAAAACCTCATGAAATGGCATGAATTCATATATGGTTGGTTCAATCAAGGGAAACATGAAAATCTACTCAATTAGCTTGCTTGTAGCTCAAGAAAGTGCATAATTCTAATGAAAACAAAAGAAAAAGACTAGCTAAAATAGGCTAGGATGACTTGTCATCAGAGATCCAACATGAAATTCAAAGAAGAGGTTGGAAAGTTCTAACAAATCCCATCCAACAAAGTCGGCATCCTAATGGTTCAAGAGTTCTATGCCAATGCATGGATCACCAAGAACCATGATCAAAGTAAGAACCCGGATCCAAAGAACTATGTTACAATGGTTCGGGGGAAATACTTAGATTTTAGTCCGGAGAATGTGAGGTTGGCGTTCAACTTGCCATACATGGAAGAGAACGCACGCCCCTACACAAGGAGAGTCAACTTTGATCAAAGGTTGGACCAAGTCCTTATGGACATATGTGTAGAAGGAGCTCAATGGAAGATTGACTCCAAAGGCAAGCCGGTTCAACTAAGAAGATTGGACCTCAAGCCTATAGCTAGAGGATGGTTGGAGTTTATTCAATGCTCAATCATTCCCACTAGCAACCGGTCTGAAGTTACTATAGACCGGGCCATCATGATCCATAGCATCATGATTGGAGAAGAGGTGGAAGTTCATGAGATTATACCTCAAGAACTCTACAAGGTGGCTGACAAGTCCTCCACTATGGCAAGGTTAGCCTTCCCTCACCTCATTTGCCACCTATGCAATTCAGCTGGGATTGACATAGAGGGAGATATCCTCATCAAAGAGGACAAGCCCATCACTAAGAAAAAGATGGAGCAAGCAAGAGAGCCCAGTCATGGAGCTCAAGAGGCGCAAGAAGCTCACTTCCATGAGATCCCTGAGATGCCTCAAATGCACTTTCCTCCACAAAATTATTGGGAGCAAATCAACACCTCCCTAGGAGAATTGAGTTCCAATATGGGACAACTAAGGGTGGAACATCAAGAGCACTCCATCATGCTGCATGAAATAAGAGAAGATCAAAAGGCAATGAGGGAGGAGCAACAAAGACAAGGAAGAGACATAGAAGAGCTCAAGGACATCATTGGTTCCTCAAGAAGGAAACGCCACCATCACTAAGGTGGATTCATTCCTTGTTCTTGTTTTCTCTGTTTTTCGTTTTCTATATTATGTGCTTATCAATGTTTGTGCCTTTATTACATGATCATTAGTAGTTAGTAACTTTGTCTTAAAGATATGAATGTCCTATGAATCCATCACCTCTCTTAAAAGAAAAATGTTTTAATTCAAAAGAACAAGAAGTACATGAGTTTCGAATTTATCCTTGAACTTAGTTTAATTATATTGATGTGGTGACAATGCTTCTTGTTTTCTGAATGAATGCTTGAACAGTGCATATGTCTTTTGAAGTTGTTGTTTAAGAATGTTAAATATGTTGGCTCTTGAAAGAATGATGACTAGGAGACATGTTATTTGATAATCTGAAAAATCATACAAATGATTCTTGAAGCAAGAAAAAGCAGCAAAGAACAAAGCTTGCAGAAAAAAAAAAAAGAGAAAAAAAAAAGGGGCGAAAAAAGAATAGAAAAGAAAAAAAAATAGAAAGAAAAAGAAAAAGCAAGCAGAAAAAGCCAATAACCCTTAAAACCAAAAGGCAAGGGCAAATAAAAAAGATCCCAAGGCTTTGAGCATCAGTGGATAGGAGGGCCTAAAGGAATAAAATCCTGGTCTAAGCGGCTAAACCAAGCTGTCCCTAACCATGTGCTTGTGGCGTGTAGGTGTCAAGTGAAAACTTGAGACTGAGCGGTTAAAGTCAAGGTCCAAAGCAAAAACAAAGAGTGTGCTTAAGAACCCTGGACACCTCTAATTGGGGACTTTAGCAAAGCTGAGTCACAATCTGAAAAGGTTCACCCAATTATGTGTCTGTGGCATTTATGTATCCGGTGGTAATACTGGAAAACAAAGTGCTTAGGGCCACGGCCAAGACTCATAAAGAAGCTGTGTTCAAGAATCATCATACTGAACTAGGAGAGTCAATAACACTATTCGAAATCTGAAGTTCCTATAGATGCCAATCATTCTAAACCTCAATGGATAAAGTGAGATGCCAAAACTATTTAAGAGGCAAAAAGCTATAAGTCCCGCTCATTTGATTGAAGCTATGTTTCATTGATAGTTTGGAATTTATAGTATATTCTCTTCTTTTTATCCTATTTGATTTTCAGTTGCTTGGGGACAAGCAACAATTTAAGTTTGGTGTTGTGATGAGCGGATAATTTATACGCTTTTTGGCATTGTTTTTAGTATGTTTTTAGTAGGATCTAGTTACTTTTAGGGATGTTTTCATAAGTTTTTATGTTAAATTCACATTTCTGGACTTTACTATGAGTTTGTGTGTTTTTCTGTGATTTCAGGTATTTTCTGGCTGAAATTGAGGGACTTGAGCAGAAATCAGATTCAGAGGTTGAAAAAGGACTGCTGATGCTGTTGGATTCTGACCTCCCTGCACTTAAAGTGGATTTTCTGGAGCTACAGAACTTGAAATGGCGCGCTTCCAATTGCGTTGGAAAGTAGACATCCAGGGCTTTCCAGAAATATATAATAGTCCATACTTTGGCCAAGAATTGACGACGTAAACCGGCGTTCAACGCTAGCCTTCTGCCCAAATCTGGCGTCCAGCGCCAGAAAAGGATCCAAAACCAGAGTTGAACGCCCAAACTGGCACAGAAACTGGCGTTCAACTCCACAAATGGCCTTTGCACGTGCAACACTCAAGCTCAGCCCAAACACACACCAAGTGGGCCCAGGAAGTGGATTTATGCATCAATTACTTACTCATGTAAACCCTAGTAGCTAGTTTATTATAAATAGGACCTTTTACTAGTCTTTTTGACAATCTTTGGTCTCAGTTTTAATCTATTGTTCATCTTAGGAGACTATTGATCTCGTTTAGGGGGCTGGCCATCTCGGCCATGCCTGGACCTTCACTTATGTATTTTCATACGGTAGAGTTTCTACACTCCATAGATTAAGGTGTGGAGCTCTGCTGTTCCTCAAAGATTAATGCAAAGTACTACTGTTTTCTATTCAATCCTTCTTATTTTGCTTCTAAGATATCCATTCGCACCCAAGAACGTGATGAAGGTGATGATTATGTGTGACGCTCATCACCATCTCCCCTATGAACACGTGCCTGACAAACACTTCCGTTCTACATGAAATAAGCTAGAATGAATATCTCTTAGATCTCCTAATCAGAATCTTCGTGGCGTAAGCTAGAATGATGGCGGCATTCAAGAGAATCCGGAAGGTCTAAACCTTGTCTGTGGTATTCTGAGTAGGATTCAATGATTGAATGACTGTGACGAGCTTCAAACTCGCGAGTGCTGGGCGTTAGTGACAGACGCAAAAGGAGGGTGAATCCTATTCCAGCATGATCGGGAACCGACAGATGAATAGCCGTGCCGTGACAGGGTGCGTGAGCATATTATTCACTGAGAGGAGGGGATGTAGCCACTGACAACGGTGATGCCCTTGCATAAAGCCAGCCATGGAAAGGAGTAAGACTGACTGGATGAAGATAGCAGGAAAGCAGAGGTTCAGAGGGACGAAAAGCATCTCCATTCGCTTATCTGAAATTCCTACCAATGATTTACATAAGTATCTCTATCCCTATTTTATTATATAATATTCGAAAACAACATTATCACTTTATATCCGCCTGACTGAGATTTACAAGGTGACCATAGCTTGCTTCATACCAACAATCTCCGTGGGATTCGACCCTTACTCACGTAAGGTATTACTTGGACGACCCAGTGCACTTGCTGGTTAGTTGTATCGAAGTTGTGACAATTATGAATTAAGATCAAAGCACCAAGCTTTGGAGCCATTACCAGGGATTGTTCGAGCCTGGACATCACAATTTCGTGCACCAGTGGGCATGCTTGTGCCTAAGGCACGCCTCCATCCACGCTCCTGCGTGACTTTCTGTTCAATTATCTTTTCTTCTGAATGCACGTATGATGCGGACGGGTCAGCGACGCTTACACGTCGTGTGCTCTTCCCTTTTTTTTATTTATGCAGAATGCAAAGTACAGAATACAGATGACTATGCAGAAATTATGAATGAACACGAATAAAAATAAAATAAAATAAAACTAAGAACAAAAAGGAAAGAATATACCATGGTGGATTGTCTCCCACCTAGTACTTTTAGTTAAAGTCCTTAAGTTGGACATTTGTTGAGCTCCTTGTCATGGAGGCTTGTGCTTGAACTCATCCTGAAACTGCCACCGATGCTTGGACTTCCAATAATCTTCATTATTCTCAAGTGAATTTGCCAAGCCTAGAGGGAGTTCTTCACAAGCCTTGAGCTCCCAAAGTGGATCCTCATGTATGCCTGGATCGCAAATCCTGTTTCTACACCCGTCTTCAAGTGGAACATGTTGATTCCATCCGGATGGTAAGCAATCTGAATTCTCTACGGAGTACCAAACTCTTCTTTTAGATTTAACTAAATTATCACCAGTTGAGCCCTTACATCTAGCCCTTGAAATATCAACTTTGATGAGCCTTGATTTGCAACTCCAACCACTAAACAGTCTCCTCTTACGCTTTATCACTAGGAGGACTTGATGCATGATCCTTATCACCAAGGGAACTTACTTCTTGATCTATCCCATCCAAGTCTTCATAAGGAATATGCCATGGAGGTTGTGCACTGGCCTTCTTGACATCAACTTCAATCTTATTGGAGGAGTACTCTACAATTCTAGATTTCCATGGAGGTTCAGCATCTCCTAAATCTTCAACCACTTCTTCCTCTGCAACTATTATGGCTTCCTCCACTTGTTCCAATACAAAGCCATGTTCCTCATTGTCCACCAGAATTTCTAGTGTCTCCTTCATGCTACGCTCTTCTTTTGATTCTCCACATGTAGCCAGGGAGTACTGATGGGGACCCAAGGGTGTATTGGTAAAGATTTTCCTCAATAAAACTGCATTGCAAGTATAGCTCTACCAACAACAATCCTCGGGCATCAAATTTAGAAGAGGGATTTGGTTGTCACAAGTTCAACCCCAATAGAAATAACCGAAGTATTCAAACCTCAGGTCGTCTCACAAGAAATGGGCAAACATGTGCTTCAACATTGGTTAGAAATCCGGGGTTGTGAGTTATGAGCATAAAAATAAATGAAAATCTTAACGAGCAAGTAATCTTAGATTGCAAGAAACTAATTCAATCAACTAAGCAAGATATGAGTGATTTCAAACCAACAAAGTAACATTCAATATGATTCTATTCTAAGCTAAACAAGTAACTATAACTAAGGCAAGTGATTGGGAATTTTGGTTTTCAAGTGTGAATAATAAAAGCAACTCTTGGCTAGGCATGGGAATTGGGGTCACCATCCTTGTTTAATAACCATATCATGACAATTATGAGGAACCAAACTCATTAAGTCTACTTCTATACTTGAAGTACGTCAAATGGTTTGGTCAACATCAATCTATAAGTTCTAACCTCACTACTAATTGACTTAGTAGGAAGTTAGCGTCAATGGTTATCAAATTGACCACTAAGGGCTCCCAAATCATCAAATCCATTAGACCCAATGACTCAAGTTTACCCAATTCCCTTGGCCTAGGCCAAGAGTAAAGATAACTACTCCATAATCAAAGTAAACATTTCATCAAACACATGGTAAGCATTAACAAAATACATGTTCAAAATAGTAATTAAATTGAAATCAACAAGTACCCACTAACAATTGTCAACATACAGTCATCCAAACAACATAATTAAACATAGAAATCATCAATATAACATCAACAAGTCAAGATTCATAACATTCATGAAATGGGTATAAAATGACAATTGACAAGAATTCATAAAACTATCACAAGATATAAGCAAAATTATACTAGGAAATTCATATTGAACAATTAAAACTAGTAATTAATAAGATCCAATTCACGATTCAACAAGGGAAGATCAAATTAAAACTAGATCTAGAGAGGAACAAGGGTTTCTCTCTCTAGAAGAACAAAGAACCAAAAAAATAGCTAAAATTGTGTCTTAGTGTAAAAAAGGTTGATCTTCTCCTTTTCCCCTAGCATCCTTGGGTCTTTTCCATGCAAAAACAGCTTGAAATTGGGCTTGATGAGCCTCAGAAATCGCCAGGCACAATTTCCTTTAATGAGGTCACGTGTAGCTTTCCATGCGTGCGCGCCATGCGTGCGTGCGCGCCGATTGCTTTTGCGATCCACGCGTGCGCGCCAAGTGCGCGTGCGCGTCGATAGGAATCTTCTGATCCGCGCGGATGCATCCATCCTTGCGTGCCGCTTCCAGCCAACCTCATCCACGCGTGCGCGTGGAGTGCGCGGGTGTGCCAATGCTGCTTTTTCCAAAATTTCAAGTCTTCATGTTTCTCCCTTTTGTACATGCTTTCTTTCTCTCTTCTAGGCCATTCTCACCCTATAATTCCTGAAATCACTCAACAACTACACCACGGCATCGAATGGCAATAGAAGATGATTAAAATATGGAAATTTTAAGACAAAATAAGCATGTTTTTCATCATGGGTCAATATTAGGAAGTGAACACAAAACCATGCATTTCTTGTGAATAAGTGTGAGAAATATTGACAAAACCCCTGATGAGTGGATAATTTATACGCTTTTTGGCATTGTTTTTACTTAGTTTTTAGTATGAGTTACTTGGTTTTTAGTATATTTTTATTAGTTTTTAATTAAAATCCATATTTCTGGACTTTACTATGAGTTTGTGTGTTTTTCTGTGGTTTCAGGTATTTTCTGGCTGAAATTGAGGGAGCTGAGCAAAAATCTGATTCAGGCTGAAAAAGGACTGCTGATGCTATTGGATTCTGACCTCCCTGCACTCAAAGTGGAGTTTCTGGAGCTACAGAAATCCAAATGGTGCGCTTCCAATTGCGTTGGAAAGTAGACATCTAGGGCTTTCCAGAAATATATAATAGTTCATACTTTGCTTAAGGATAGATAACGTAAACTGGCGTTTAACGCCAGCTCTCTGCTCAATTCTGGCGTCCAGCGCCAGAAACAATTTGCAAGTTGGAGTTCAACGCCAGAAAAGGATCCAAAGCTGGCGTTGAACACCCAAAACAGCCCCAGGCATGTGAAAGCTTTAGTCTCAGCCCCAGCACACACCAAGTGGGCCCCAGAAGTGGATTTCTGCACTATCTGTTATAGTTTACTCATCTTCTGTAAACCTAGGTTACTAGTTTAGTATTTAAACAACTTTTAGGGATTTATTTTGCACCTCATGACATATTTAGATCTGAACTTTGTACTCTTTGACGGCATGAGTCTCTAAACTCCATTGTTGGGGGGTGAGGAGCTCTACAGCGTCTTGATGAATTAATGCAATTATCTCTGTTTTCCATTCAAACACGCTTGCTCCTATCTAAGATGTTCATTCGCGCTTCACTATGAAGAAGGTGATGATCCGTGACACTCATCACCTTCCTCAATCCATGAACGTGTGCCTGACAACCACCTCCGTTCTACATAAGATTGAATGAATATCTCTTAGATTTCTTAATCAGAATCTTCGTGGTATAAGCTAGAATTGATGGCGGCATTCATGAGAACCCGGAAAGTCTAAACCTTGTCTGTGGTATTCCGAGTAGGATTCAAGGATTGAATGGCTGTGACGAGCTTCAAACTCGCGATAGTTGGGCGTAGTGACAGACGCAAAAGAATCAAGGGATTCTATTCCGATATGATCGAGAACCAACAGATGATTAGCCGTGCTGTGACAGAGCATTTGGACCATTTTCACTGAGAGGATGGGAAGTAGCCATTGACAACGGTGACACCTTACATACAGCTTGCCATGGAAGGAGCCTTGCGTGTGTGAAGAGGAGTACAAGAGAAAAACTGAAATAAAGAAGACAAAGCATCTCCAAAACCCCAACATATTCTCCATTATTGAGTAACAAGTATTTGTTTTATGCCCTTTGACTTTTTACAATTAAAACTACGAATTATTATTGATATTATATCCTGATTAAGAGTTACAAGATAACCATAGCTTGCTTCAAACCAACAATCTCCGTGGGATTCGACCCTTACTGACGTAAGGTATTACTTGGACGACCCAGTACACTTGCTGGTTAGTGGTACGAGTTGTGAAACGTGTGATTCATAATTTGTGCACCAAGTTTTTGGCACCGTTGCCGGGGATTGTTCGTGTTTGAACAACTGACGGTTTATTTTGTTGCTTAGATTAGGAAAAATTTTTCTTTTAGGTTTAGAGTCTCTTATTATTGTTTTTGGTTAAAATTTTAGAATCCTTATTTTCTCTTTCAAAAAAAAAATTTTTTTTCGAAAATTATTTTTTTTTTATTTATTGACTTTTTCTTGTTTGATCTTTGGTTTTTCTTGTTTTGTGATTTTTCTTGTTTTCCTGTGCCTTTTCAAAACATTAGTTTTCAAAAAAAAATATTTCTTTCATTCTTAGTTATATAAAAAAAAATACTTCTTCAAAACAAGTGTTACATTTACTGCCCAATTGGCTAGAGCGTTGGTCTAAGTTCGTGGCAATTTGGTTACTCTTTTCAAAATCTTCTTTTTTTTTAAAAAATAATTTCTCTATTAAATTTTGTGCCAAACTTTAAGTTTGGTGTTTTCTTGTTGATTTCCCTTTGGTTTTCGAAAATTTTAGTTTGGTTTTCTAAAAAATTTTAAGTTTGGTGTTCTTTCTTCATGTTCTTGTGTTCTTGTGAGTCTTCAAAGTGTTCTTGAGTTTTTCTTGTGTCTTGATCTTAAAATTTTTAAGTTTGGTGTTCCTTGGTGTTTTTCCTCCAAAATTTTCAAAAACAAGGAGCATTAGATCTAAAAATTTTAAATCTTGTGCTATCTTATTATTTTTCTCTCTCCTCTTTAAATTCAAAAATATCTTTTCTCTCTATTTTAAAGCAAATTTCTGAAATTTACCTTTAAAATTCAGATTTTTATTTCAAAATTTAAAATATTTTTCAAAAATCATCATATCCTTTTCAAAACTTCCTAACCACTTTCTCTCTCCTCATTTTTTCGAAAATTTTCAACCATTTTTAGTTATTTTATTTTAATTTATTTCATTTTCGAAATAAATAAATAAATAAATAAATAAAAATAATTTTTTTATTTTACATCATCTCCCTTTCTCCATCATGGATCTAAGTAGAACCGAACAGTCCAAAAGGACTCTGGGGTCATACGCCAACCCCTCTACTGCTTCATATGGGAGTAGTATCTGCATACCCTCCATTGGAGTCAGTAGCTTTGAGCTGAATCCTCAGCTCATTATCATGGTGCAGCAAAGCTGCCAGTATTCCGGTCTTCCACAGGAAGAACCTACAGAATTTCTGGCACAGTTTTTACAAATTGCTGACACAGTACATGATAAGGAAGTAGATCAGGATGTCTACAGATTATTACTGTTTCCATTTGCTGTAAAAGACCAAGCCAAGAGGTGGTTAAATAACCAACCTAAGGCTAGCATAAAGACATGGAAACAGCTGACAGAAAAATTCCTGAATCAATACTTTCCTCCAAAAAGGATGACACAGCTAAGGCTGGACATCCAAGGCTTTAAACAAGGAGATAATGAATCTCTTTATGATGCCTGGGAGAGATACAGAGAGATGCTAAGAAAATGCCCCTCTGAAATGTTTTCAGAGTGGGTTCAGTTAGACATCTTCTATTATGGGCTTACAGAAAGAGCTCAACTTTCTCTAGATTACTCAGCTGGTGGATCTATCCACATGAGAAAGAAAATTGAAAAAGCTCAAGAGCTCATTGATACAGTTGCCAGAAATCAGCATCTGTATCTAAGCAGTGACCCTTCCATGAAAGAAGAGGTTAAAACAGTAACTGCTTAACTCAATCCTGCAGAACAAGCTGCTGAATTCAATCAGCAATTAGATTTTCTAACAAAACAGTTAGCCGAATTCAAGGAGAGACTACAAGAGACAAGGATGGCTAATATAAATATGGAAGAACAATTAAAGCAAACAAAGCAGCAACTGTCAAAACAAATAACAGAAGAATGCCAAGCAGTTCAATTAAGAAGTGGGAAAATATTAAATACCCCACCTCAAGGCAGCAGGAAGCCAAGAAATGAGCGAATCACCCAACATTCATCTGAGGACAGTAAGAGCCCAGGAAAAGATAATTCTGGCGTTAAAATGCCAGAAATTGGGTGGAAGGCTGGCGCTGAACGCCCAGACCTTGCTCAGGACTGGCGTTCAACGCCAGAAATAAGCAAGGAACTGGCGTTGAACGCCCAAAGGAGGCACAGTTCTGGCGTTCAGACGCTAGGAACAGATGAGGAGTTGGCGTCTAACGCCACTCCAGCTTCCAACCCTGGCTTTCAAATGCCAGTGAGGGATCAGACACCTGCAAGTGCTGATAATAAATCCCTCAAAAAGACTTCTCAACCTACCTCTGTAGGAAATAAACCTGCAGCAACTAAGGTTGATGAATACAAAGCCAAGATACCTTATCCTTAAAAACTCCGCAAAGAGGAGCAGGATAAGCAATTTGCCCGCTTTGCAGACTATCTCATGACTCTTGAAATAAAGATTCCGTTTGCAGAGGCACTTGAGCAAATACCCTTTTATGCCAAGTTCATGAAAGATATCTTGTGTCATAAGAAGGATTGGAGAGAAACTGAAAGAGTTCTCCTCACTGAAGAATGCAGTGCAGTCATTGTGAAAAGCTTCCCAGAAAAGCTTAAAGATCCCGGGAGCTTTATGATACCATGCATATTAGAGGGTAACTGCACCAAGACAGCTCTATGTGATCTTGGGGCAAGCATCAACCTAATCCCTGCATCCACTATCAGAAAGCTTGGCTTGACTGAAGAGGTCAAACCAACCCGGATCTGTCTTCAACTTGCTGATGGCTCCATTAAATACCCATCAGGCATAATTGAGGACATGATTGTCAAGGTTGGGCCATTTGCCTTCCCTATTGACTTTGTAGTGCTGGAAATGGAGGAGCACAAGAGTGCAACTCTCATTCTAGGAAGACCATTCCTAGCAACTGGACGAACCCTCATTGACGTCCAAAAAGGGAAGATAATCCTGAGAGTCAATGAGGATGAGTTTAAGTTGAATGTTGTCAAAGTTATGCAACATCCAGACACATCAGACGACTGCCTGGGCGTTGATATTATTGACTCCCTGGTGGAAGAGGTCCATATGACTGAGAGTCTCGAATCAGAGGTAGAGGACATTTTTAAAGATGTTCAGCCTGATCTGGAGGAACCAGAGGAAATAAAGGAACATCTGAAAACTCCTCAGGAAGAGGAGAAACCTCCTAAACCCGAGCTCAAACCACTACCACCATCCCTGAAATATGCATTTCTGGGAGAAGGTGACACTTTTCCTGTAATCATAAGCTCTGCTTTAGGGCCACAGGAAGAGAAAGCACTAATTCAGGTGCTAAGGACACACAATACAGCTCTTGGGTGGTCCATAAGTGATCTTAAGGGCATTAGCCCAGCCAGATGCATGCACAAGATCCTATTGGAGGATGATGCTAAGCCAGTGGTTCAACGACAGAGGCGGCTAAATCCCGCCATGAAGGAGGTGGTGCAGAAAGAGGTCACTAAGTTACTAGAGTCTGGGATTATCTATCCTATTTCTGATAGCCCCTGGGTGAGCCCTGTCCATGTTGTCCCTAAGAAGGGAGGAATGACAATGGTTCATAATGAAAAGAATGAACTGGTTCCTATAAGAACAGTTACAGGGTGGCGTATGTGTATTGACTACAGAAGGCTCAATACAGCCACCAGGAAGGATCATTTTCCTTTACCATTCATAGACCAGATGCTAGAGAGACTAGCAGGTCATGAATATTACTGCTTTTTGGATAGGTATTCCGGTTACAACCAAATTGCAGTGGATCCTCAGGACCAAGAAAAAACAGCATTCACATGTCCTTCTGGAGTGTTTGCCTACAGAAGGATGCCTTTTGGTCTGTGTAATGCACCTGCAACCTTTCAGAGGTGCATGCTCTCTATCTTCTCTGATATGGTAGAGAAGTTTCTGGAAGTCTTCATGGATGACTTTTCAGTATTTGGAGACTCATTCAGCTCCTGCCTTAACCATTTAGCACTTGTTCTGAAAAGATGCCAAGAGACCAACCTAGTTTTAAACTGGGAAAAATGTCACTTTATGATGACTGAAGGGATTGTCCTTGGGCATAAAATTTCAAACAAGGGAATAGAGGTGGATCAAGCTAAAGTTGAAGTAATTGAAAAATTACCACCACCTGCCAATGTTAAGGCAATTAGAAGCTTTCTGGGGCATGCAGGATTCTATAGGAGGTTTATAAAGGATTTTTCAAAAATTGCAAAACCCTTGAGCAATCTGCTAGCTGCTGACACGCCATTTGTGTTTGACACAAAGTGTCTGCAGGCATTTGAGACCCTGAAAGCTAAGCTGGTCACAGCACCAGTTATTTCTGCACCATTCTAGACATTACCATTCGAACTAATGTGTGATGCCAGTGACCATACTATTGGTGCAGTATTGGGACAGAGGCATAACAAGCTTCTGCATGTCATTTATTATGCTAGCAGTGTTTTAAATGATGCCCAGAAAAATTAGACAACCACAGAAAAGAATTACTTGCAGTGGTTTATGCCATTGACAAGTTTAGATCCTACTTAGTAGGATCAAAAGTGATTTTGTACACTGACCATGCTGCTCTTAAATATCTACTCACAAAGCAGGATTCAAAGCCCAGGCTCATAAGATGGGTGTTGCTTCTGCAAGAGTTTGATATAGAAATAAGAGACAGAAAAGAGACAGAGAATCAAGTAGCTGATCACCTGTCCCGGATAGAACCAGTAGCAGGAGCATCCCTCCCTCCTACTGAGATCTCTGAAACCTTTCCGGATGAGCAATTGTTTGCTATTCAGGAAGCTCTGTGGTTTGAAGACATTGCAAACTATAAGACACAAGGTTCTCCTTCTATAACCATGGAGAGGAAGCATGAAAAGCTTCTCTCACTGCAGAGTCAACCAAAGCCCTCATAGTCAAACTCTAAGTTTGGTGTTGGGAGGCCACAACCAAACTTTAAGTTTGGTGTTGGGAGGTCCCAACCTTGCTCTGATTATCTGTGAGGCTCCATGAGAGCTTACTGTCAAGCTATTGACATTAAAGGAGCGCTTGTTGGGAGGCAACCCAATGTTATTTAATTATATCTATTTATTTTCCATTTCTATTTTATGTTTTCTTTAGGTTGATGATCATGTGAAGTCACAAAAACAAATGGAAAATCAAAAACAGAATGAAAAACAGCATGAAAAATAGCATACCCTGGAGGAAGATTATTCTGGTGTTTAAACGCCAGAAACAAGCATCTGTCTGGCGTTTAACGCCAGAAACAAGCACCAAGCTGGCGTTTAACGCTAGAAACAAGCATCAGTCTGGCATTAAACGCCAGAAACAGGCTACATTTGGGCATTTAACGCCAGAAATAGGCAGCAGTCTGGCGTAAAACGCTAGGATTGCACAGTAAGGACATTTTGTATGCCTAATTGGAGCAGGGATGCTAAATCCTTGACCCCACTGGATCTGTGGACCCCACTGGATTTGTGGACCCCACAGGATCCCCACCTACCTCACCATTCAAATTCAAACAATTTTCCTCCCAAACTCACCCATTCACACACTTCCATCTCCTCCATCTTCTCCACTTCTTTCTTCTTTTGCTCGAGGACGAGCAAACCTTTTAAGTTTGGGGTGGTAAAAGCATTGCTTTTTTTTCCATAATTCAGTGGTAGAGCAATTGACTGCAGATCAAAGAGCTATGAGGAAAGAGCTACAAAGGCAAGAAAGAGACATAGAGGAGCTCAAGAGTACCATTGGTTCTTCAAGAAGAAGAAGACGCCACCCTCATTAAGGTGGACCCATTCCTTAATCTCCTTGTTCTTATTTTCCTGTTTTTCGTTTACTATGCTTCATGCTTAATTATGTTTGTGTCTTTACTATATGATCACTAGTATCTAAGTGTCTATGTCTTAAAGATATGAATGTCTTATGAATCCATCACCTTTCTTAAATGAAAATTGTTTTCTGAAAAAGAAAAAGAAGTACATGAATTTCAAATTTTAAAATAGTTTAATTATTTTGATGTGGTGGCAATACTCTTTGTTTTCTGAATGAATGCTTGAACAGTGCATATGTCTTTTGAATTTGTTGCTTATGAATGTTAAAATTGTTGGCTCTTGAAAGAATGATGAAAAAGGAGAAATGTTATTTGATAATCTGAAAAATCATAAAAATGATTCTTGAAGCAAGAAAAAGCAGTGAAGAACAAAGCTTGCAGAAAAAAAAATAGCGAAAAAAAAAAAGAGAAAAAGCAAGCAGAAAAAGCCAAAAGCTCTTAAAACCAAAAGGCAAGAACAAAAAGCCAGTAGCCCTTAAAACCAAAAGGCAAGGGTAAATAAAAAGGATCCCAAGGCTTTGAGCATCAGTGGATAGGAGGGCCCAAAGGAATAAAATCCTGGCCTAAGCGCTAAACCAAGCTGTCCCTAACCATGTGCTTGTGGCGTGAAGGTGTCAAGTGAAAACTTGAGACTGAGCGGTTAAAGTCAAGGTCCAAAGCAAAAGAAGAGTGTGCTTAAGAATCCTGGACACCTCTAATTGGGGACTCTAGCAAAGCTGAGTCACAATCTGAAAAGGTTCACCCAGTTATGTGTCTGTGGCATGTATGTATCCGGTGGTAATACTGGAAAACAGAGTGCTTAGGGCCACGACTGATGAGATATTTTGATGAGAAACGAATCTCTCCCAAAACACCAAAAACTAGCCGGCAAGTGTACCGGGTCGTATCAAGTAATAAAAACTCACGGGAGTGAGGTCGATCCCACAGGGATTGAAGGATTGAGCAATTTTAGCTTAGTGGTTGATTTAGTCAAGCGAATCAAGTGTTGGTTGGGTGATTTGTGATTTGCAGAATGTAAATTGCATGAAATTAAAGAGAGCGGGAAAGTAAATTGCTGAAACTTAAAGAACAAGAAATTAAATAGCAGAAACTTAAAGTGCAAGAAATGTAATTTGCAGAATCTTAAAGTGCAAGAAATGTAAATTGCTTGAAAAGTAAAGGGATTGGGATGAGGATTTGCAGAATTTAAACAAGAAAAAAACTAAATTGCATCAAACAGAAGAGGGAAAGGGAATTGGGATTGAACCGGATCTTATAACAGCAAAGTAAATGAACAATGAAAGCATTAAACAGAGAATTGAAATGAGAATTTAGATCTCAGGACCCAGAGACTAGAAAACCAAGTCTAGATCTCAATGCCTTCCTAGATCCAACAAGAACAATAGCAAGGGAATTGTAAATTGCAAAGAACAGAGATGAAGAACAATGAACCGGAAATGAAATGCAATTAACAGTAAAGAAAACAGAGAGATCCAAGATTGAGATTGAAACAGAATTTCTTCAATTCTCCAATCCAAGATCCAAGACAAATGTAAAATGAAATTGCAAGTAAAAGGAAACAAAGAAATTCAAGTACACTCAGTAACAAAAGCTTCCCAAAAACTATTATGAAAATTCTAAAAGGAAAGCTCTAAAGGAAAACTCTCAAAAAAACTCCCCAGCCAAGCTCCCTAAACAAATTGAATTCTATCCTATTTATACACTTTCCAAAATGATCTTCAAGCCTTGAGTTGGGCCTTTGTTCTTGGTGGAATTGGGTTGAAAGAGGCCTTGGTTGATTGCTCTTGAAGATTGAAGAAGAACCGAAGTGAACCAATTGAACCGGAAATGGAGTTAGCCAACGTTGGTCTTCAACGTTAGGGTCAAAGTTAGGGGTCTAACTTTGACCCTAACTTTTCATATCAGCAAACCACATTCTTCTGGTTTAGACGTTGGCGCCAACGTTAGGGGTCTAACTTTGACCCTAACGTTGGCCTTGCTTGGTGTGATTGGTGCCAACGTTAGCCTCCACGTTAGGGGGCTAACGTTGGCGCAAACGTTGCCTACTCCCCCATTGTGATTTAAGTGCCAACGTTAGCCTCCAAGTTAGGGGGCTAACGTTGGCGCAAACGTTGGTAGCCCAGGGAGAAACTCTCAAGTTCCAACGTTAGCCTCCAAGTTAGGGGGCTAACGTTGGAGCTAACGTTGGCTACTTCCAAAGAGTGATTCACATGCCCAACGTTAGCCTCCAAGTTTGGGGGCTAACGTTGGGGCTAACTTCATGCAACCCGGTTCAATTTTCACTTATTCCATTGTCCTCTCTTCACTCCTAGCCATTCCTCTTTGCTTCAACCTTTCTCCAAGCCTTCTTCACCTATCATTGATCAACCAAACTAATCAAAGTTTTGCTCAAAATCATGAGGTATTCAATCTTCCACAATATGCAACAATTATAGCTTAAAACCTCATGAAATGGCATGAATTCACATATGGTTGGTTCAATCAAGGGAAACATGAAATTCTACTCAATTAGCTTGCTTGTAGCTTAAGAAAGTGCATAATTCTAATGAAAACAAAAGAAAAAGACTAGCTAAAATGGGCTAAGATGACTTGTCATCACAACACCAAACTTAAAGCTTGCTTGTCCCCAAGCAAGAAATGAATTTATTAAGAAGAAAGAATGAAATGGAAGAGGAAGTTCATGCTAGCAAAGTGTTATTGATAGTTCATGGGGTTTTATGTGGATATGCAAATGCTCACTTCTTATTGACTCCTAGGCCTAGAAAGTCTCCTTCAAGTTTCAAGTGACATACTGCTATGACCTCTCATTATTCCTTTATCCTTGGCTATTACTTTATTCAAAAGCTTTATTTGAGTGTCATGTGTAGCAAGTTCATTTTCTTTTTATACTTGACACATTATTCACCATAGACACTTGGCTCACATTCCTTCTTAAAACATTGATGCCCAGCACCTCTTTGGGCTACTAAATGCTTTGTAGTTAGGTTGCTCTTGATAGTGGATTTTCAGCTGATGATCCCGGGTTAGTTAACCCAAGTCACCAAGTGTTGAGGCACTCCTAAGAGCTTATTAATCCAAGCAGATCCTAGTACAAAAACATCACAGGCATATATTTCAGAGTTCAAGCTATTGGTGTCCAGCTTTGTTTCTTTTTGTTTTTCTTTTGTTTTGCCACTTTTTGGCTTTCTTTGTTCTTTCTTTCTTTTTGTTTTTCTTTCTAACCAAGGAATTCAATTCAATTGAGATTCATAGACAGTCGGCCACTCTCTACTTAGAAGGAGATATCCTAGCTCTTTATTCACTAAAGTGAGTTATTATACAATCACACACACACCACCACTTACTTTTATTCCACTTCTAACTAACAGAGACCATTTCATTTCACATTCAAACTGTTCTTTTATTAAATTTAAAGATGCAGGGGACAACACATACTTCTTGTTAAGTGAAAATGAACACACAAGCCAACACATAAAAACCAGCCTACAAAAACATAATTGATGCATACTACACTAACAGTTTCTGTTAAAATGGGCATATTCATACTTCCAAATTAGAGCAATTCAATACTGATGGAGTTAAATGACAATACAACCTCTTGGTGGCTCCTTCTTCTTTCATCTCAGCTAATGGTGAGTAGTCCTCCCATAAGAGTGATTGATTTTCTGCCGTGTTAATGGAAGTTGCTTGTTTCTCAAGCCCTTATGTGATTTGTTAGTGTGCAAGAATTTCTTGTAGGCGTTTGACTTACTTTGGTGTGTGAACACCAAACTCAGTCTCTTGCCATGTTTCTTATCCATAACCATATGTGAAAGCTTAAATCTTCGCTAAAGGTAATAGAATTGAAAACTAGAAACAGACAATGCTTAAATGATTTGTCAGATTGTTTGGAGCTGGTAACTCTTTATATAGAAAGTGAGAATGTGCTTTTAAGTAAGATTTTGGTGGAACACCAAACTTAGAATCCTTCATTCTCCCTTAATATGTTTTGGTGTGAAACACCAAACTTAGCTCCTTGCAATACATACTACTCATTTAACCTTTTTATTGAACTAACTATGAAAGAAAAGTACCTCTGGTTGGGTTGCCTCCCAACAAGCGCTCTTTTATTGTCACTAGCTTGACATTGAAGCTTTCTTTTATGGTGGTTGATGACTGTAGTGCCTCAACTTGTCCCCTCTGATCGTGAGCTTCTTCTTTGTTCCTTGGTGCTCTATCTCAGCATGTTCTAGTGATAATATTTTGCTCACAGTGTAGTAATCGTTAGTCTGTTGGTCTGTTCCCAGTTGTTGATAGACTAACTGCACTTTGTCACCTTTGAAGAGCCCTTCTGTTGGGATTTTTTTGTTCTTCCACCCCTTTTTGATTCTGTTTTTGTTTTTCTTCCTTCCTTTTGTTAATTCTTCTTCTTTGAAAACAGGCTCCCTTTTGAAATTCCTTTTCTTAGTTGCCAATACTACAATGTTCCCTTGAGCTTCTTCATTACTTTGCACAGTCTCTTTCTCTTTTTGGCCTGCTGTATCATCTATCTCTTGCTTGGGAGGGCAGTTGTTGTTTGTCTTGTTGATTTCCTCCCTCCACTGCAGATTCTCCTTGTCTGTTTCTGTACCATCCTTCTTTTCATTACTGTTCGGTGTTTCTGGTAGTACACTCAGAGTGATACTTTCATTATGCATCCTGAGGGTTAATTCTCCTTGCTCTATGTCTATGATGGCCCTAGCAGTGGCTAAAAACGGTCTTCCCAGTATAATGGAGTTGCCCTCATCCTGATTCGAATCCAGGATCACAAAATCTGCTGGGAAGATGAATCTATCTACTTTGACTAGAAGGTTCTCAATTATACCACTGGGGCATATCACTGATTTGTCCACCAATTCTAGAGACATCTGTACTGGTTTTACCTCTTTTATGCCTAACTTTTTCACTAGAGAGGCAGGCATCAGATTGATACTAGCTCCCAAGTCACACATCGCCTTCTTGATAGTCATACTGCCAATGGCGCAGGGTAGAAAGAAACTCCCAGGGTCCTCAAGTTTGGGAGGAAGTCCCTTCTGGATTAGTGCTCTGCATTCCTCAGTGAGCAGTACAGTTTCATTAACTTGCCAACTCCTCTTCTTGTTGATAAGTTCCTTCAAGAACTTTGCGTACAGGGGCATTTGCTCAAGTGCTTCAGTTAAGGGAATATTGATTTCTAACTTCTTGAAGATTTCAAGAAATTTTGGGAAGTGTTGGTCCTTAGTTTCCTTGTTAAACCTTTGAGGATATGGCAAGGGAGGAGTGAAGTTATTTCCCTGCCTTTGGTCCTCAGTTGGCTCTTCAATTACTTCCTTTCCCTTTCTTGATTTTTGTGGCTGATCTTCTTTTTCTTGAGCTTGATCCTGAGTTGGCTTGCTTGCTGCCTCCTTCTTGTCATTGACTTTCTCTTCTTCAGCTTGTTTCTTGTCACTTTCCTTTGGCTTCTTGGTTGCTTCTTCATTTTTCACCAAGACTTTTCCACTCCTCAATTGTATTGCCTTGCATTCTTCCTTAGGATTTGGGATTGTGTCACTGGGCAGTGAGCTTGAAGATCTCTCAACAGAAATCTGTTTGGAGATTTGCCCAATTTGCCTTTCTAGGCTCTTCATGGAGGCTTCATGGTTCTTAGTTGTCATTTCTTGGTGTTTCCACATTTTGTCTATCAAGGTTTCCAAGTTGGTGAGTCTTTGAGATTCAGGTGATGCTTGTGGTGGGTTGTGAAATGTGGATGGTGGATGGTAGGCATTTTGGTTGGTGGGTTGGTTATTAGATTGGTAATGGTTGGGGTTGGAGTAGTTGTTTTGAGGTTTTCTGTAGGGGTTTTGGTTGGTTTGCTGCTGGTTGTGGTTTTGGTTGTTTCTTAAAGTGTTTTGGTTTGAGTTTCTCTGCCATGGTTGTTGATTTTGGTTGTGATTGTCTCCCCACCTAAGGTTTGGGTGGTTCTTCCAAGAAGGGTTGTAAGTGTCACCATATACTTCATTTGGCCCAGAATTTTGGTTGTGCATGTACTGGACTTGTTCTTGCTGTTGCTCCTCTTGAGTCTCTTCACTCTGTCCCCATGTGGTTGATGGTTGGCTAGTGTTGACCGCTGCAACTTGGAGACTATCAATCCTCTTAGCCATTTGCTCAAATTGTTGTTGAAATTGCTGCTGCATCATCTTGTTTTGAGCTAGGATTGAATCCACTCCGTCTAGTTCCATTACTCCTCTTCTTTGTGATGGTTGGCGGCTTCTTTGATGAGCAAAGAAATATTGATTGTTGGCCACCATGTCCACAAGATTCTGAGCTTCCTCAGCAGTTTTCATTAGTTGTAGTGAACCTCCAGCAGAATGATCTAATGCCTCCTGAGATTTCAATGTCAGGCCTTCATAGAAATTTTGCAGCACATCCCATTCATTGAACATCTCTGGAGGGCACTTTCTGATTAAGGCTTTGTACCTCTCCCATGCTTCATACAAGGATTCAGCATCTAATTGTGTGAATGTCTGCACCTCAGTTTTCAGCCTGATGACTCTCTGGGGTGGATAGAATTTGGCTAGAAATTTAGTCACCAAGTCATCCCAACTAGTGATACTTGCTTGGGGAAAAGTTTCAAGCCATTGTGCAGCCTTATCCCTTAATGAGAACGGGAACAGCAGAAGCTTGTAAGTTTCAGGATTCACACCATTGGATTTGACAGTGTCACAGATCCTCAAGAAGGTAGATAGATGTTGATTTGGATCCTCCAATGGTCCTCCTCCAAATGAGCAGTTATTCTGGACCAATGTGATGAGTTGTGGCTTCAGTTCAAAGTTATTTGCATTGACATTAGGGGTGAGAATGCTGCTTCCACAATGTCTAGCATTTGCAAAAGTATAGGAAGCCAATACTCTCCTCTGTTGTGGTGGATTATTAACTCCTTCTCCTGGATTAGATGTATCTCCTTCCATCTCGTGGTATTCTTCCTCAGATTCTTCTTCTCCAACAATACTTTTCCCTCTTTCGGCTCTTCTTAACCTCCTGAGAGTTCTTTCGTCTTGTTCATGAAAATTGGGTATGGCTCTTTGTGTACCTGACATACAAGCAGAACATAAGAGCACACAAACCAGTGATACTTCAATCTACTGCTAGAATGAAGTTTTAGTTAGCTTAAGCAAAAATTCAAACAGTTAGTGGGTTAATCAAAGGTTAAAGAAAGATAAAGAAAAAGTGCTCGATCTAGATCACCACCTCACTTAATCATTGTCAATCTAATCAATCCCCGGCAACGGCGCCAAAAACTTGATGAGATATTTTGATGAGAAACGAATCTCTCCCAAAACACCAAAAACTAGCCGGCAAGTGTACCGGGTCGTATCAAGTAATAAAAACTCACGGGAGTGAGGTCGATCCCACAGGGATTGAAGGATTGAGCAATTTTAGCTTAGTGGTTGATTTAGTCAAGCGAATCAAGTGTTGGTTGGGTGATTTGTGATTTGCAGAATGTAAATTGCATGAAATTAAAGAGAGCGGGAAAGTAAATTGCTGAAACTTAAAGAACAAGAAATTAAATAGCAGAAACTTAAAGTGCAAGAAATGTAATTTGCAGAATCTTAAAGTGCAAGAAATGTAAATTGCTTGAAAAGTAAAGGGATTGGGATGAGGATTTGCAGAATTTAAACAAGAAAAAAACTAAATTGCATCAAACAGAAGAGGGAAAGGGAATTGGGATTGAACCGGATCTTATAACAGCAAAGTAAATGAACAATGAAAGCATTAAACAGAGAATTGAAATGAGAATTTAGATCTCAGGACCCAGAGACTAGAAAACCAAGTCTAGATCTCAATGCCTTCCTAGATCCAACAAGAACAATAGCAAGGGAATTGTAAATTGCAAAGAACAGAGATGAAGAACAATGAACCGGAAATGAAATGCAATTAACAGTAAAGAAAACAGAGAGATCCAAGATTGAGATTGAAACAGAATTTCTTCAATTCTCCAATCCAAGATCCAAGACAAATGTAAAATGAAATTGCAAGTAAAAGGAAACAAAGAAATTCAAGTACACTCAGTAACAAAAGCTTCCCAAAAACTATTATGAAAATTCTAAAAGGAAAGCTCTAAAGGAAAACTCTCAAAAAAACTCCCCAGCCAAGCTCCCTAAACAAATTGAATTCTATCCTATTTATACACTTTCCAAAATGATCTTCAAGCCTTGAGTTGGGCCTTTGTTCTTGGTGGAATTGGGTTGAAAGAGGCCTTGGTTGATTGCTCTTGAAGATTGAAGAAGAACCGAAGTGAACCAATTGAACCGGAAATGGAGTTAGCCAACGTTGGTCTTCAACGTTAGGGTCAAAGTTAGGGGTCTAACTTTGACCCTAACTTTTCATATCAGCAAACCACATTCTTCTGGTTTAGACGTTGGCGCCAACGTTAGGGGTCTAACTTTGACCCTAACGTTGGCCTTGCTTGGTGTGATTGGTGCCAACGTTAGCCTCCACGTTAGGGGGCTAACGTTGGCGCAAACGTTGCCTACTCCCCCATTGTGATTTAAGTGCCAACGTTAGCCTCCAAGTTAGGGGGCTAACGTTGGCGCAAACGTTGGTAGCCCAGGGAGAAACTCTCAAGTTCCAACGTTAGCCTCCAAGTTAGGGGGCTAACGTTGGAGCTAACGTTGGCTACTTCCAAAGAGTGATTCACATGCCCAACGTTAGCCTCCAAGTTTGGGGGCTAACGTTGGGGCTAACTTCATGCAACCCGGTTCAATTTTCACTTATTCCATTGTCCTCTCTTCACTCCTAGCCATTCCTCTTTGCTTCAACCTTTCTCCAAGCCTTCTTCACCTATCATTGATCAACCAAACTAATCAAAGTTTTGCTCAAAATCATGAGGTATTCAATCTTCCACAATATGCAACAATTATAGCTTAAAACCTCATGAAATGGCATGAATTCACATATGGTTGGTTCAATCAAGGGAAACATGAAATTCTACTCAATTAGCTTGCTTGTAGCTTAAGAAAGTGCATAATTCTAATGAAAACAAAAGAAAAAGACTAGCTAAAATGGGCTAAGATGACTTGTCATCAACGACCAAGACTCATAAAGTAGCTGTGTTCAAGAATCAACAGACTGAACTAGGAGAATCAATAACACTATCTAGATTCTGAGTTCCTATAGATGCCAATCATTCTGAACTTCAAAGGATAAAGTGAGATGCCAAAACTGTTCAGAAGCAAAAAGCTAATAGCCCTGCTCATCTAATTAACACTAATCTTCATAGATGTTTTTGGAATTCATTGTATATTCTCTTCTTTTTATCCTACTTTGTTTTTAGTAGCTTGGGGACAAGCAACAATTTAAGTTTGGTGTTGTGATGAGCGGATAATTTATACGCTTTTTGGCATTATTTTTACTTAGTTTTTAGTATGAGTTAGTTGGTTTTTAGTATATTTTTATTAGTTTTTAATTAAAATCCACATTTCTGGACTTTACTATGAGTTTGTGTGTTTTTCTATGATTTCAGGTATTTTCTGGCTGAAATTGAGGGAGCTGAGCAAAAATCTGATTCAGGCTGAAAAAGGACTGCTGATGCTGTTGGATTCTGACCTCCCTGCACTCAAAGTGGATTTTCTGGAGCTACAGAACTCCAAATGGCGCGCTTTCAATTGCGTTGGAAAGTAGACATCCAGGGATTTCCAGAAATATATAATAGTCCATACTTTGCTCAAAGATAGATGACGTAAACTGGCGTTCAACACCAGCTCTCTGCCCAATGCTGGCGTCCAGCGCCAGAAACAAGTTGCAAGTTGGAGTTCAACGCCAGAAAAGGATCCAAAGCTGGCGTTGAATGCCCAAAACAGCCCCAGGCACGTGAAAGCTTTAGTCTCAGCCCCAGCACACACCAAGTGGGCCCCAGAAGTCGATTTCTGCACTATCTGTTATAGTTTACTCATCTTCTGTAAACCTAGGTAACTAGTTTAGTATTTAAACAACTTTTAGGGATTTATTTTGCACCTCATGACATATTTAGATCTGAACTTTGTACTCTTTGACAGTATGAGTCTCTAAACTCCATTGTTGGGGGTGAGGAGCTCTGCAGCGTCTTGATGAATTAATGCAATTATCTATGTTTTCCATTCAAACACGTTTGTTCCTATCTAAGATGTTCATTCGCACTTCACTATGAAGAAGGTGATGATCCGTGACACTCATCACCTTCCTCAATCCATGAACGTGTGTCTGACAACCACCTCTGTTCTACATCAGATTGAATGAATATCTCTTAGATTTCTTAATCAGAATCTTCGTGGTATAAGCTAGAATTGATGGCGGCATTCATGAGAATCCGGAAAGTCTAAACCTTGTCTGTGGTATTCCGAGTAGGATTCAAGGATTGAATAGCTGTGACGAGCTTCAAACTCGCGATTGTTGGGCGTAGTGACAGACGCAAAAGAATCAAGGGATTCTATTCCGACATGATCGAGAACCAATAGATGATTAGCCGTGCTATGACAGAGCATTTGGACCATTTTCACTGAGAGGACGGGAAGTAGCCATTGACAACGGTGACACCTTACATACAGCTTGCCATGGAAGGAGCCTTGCGTGTGTGAAGAGGAGTACAAGAGAAAAACTGAAATAAAGAAGACAAAGCATCTCCAAAACCCCAACATATTCTCCATTATTGAGTAACAAGTATTTGTTTTATGCCCTTTGCCTTTTTACAATTAAAACTAAGAATTATTATTGATATTATATCCTGACTAAGAGTTACAAGATAACCATAGCTTGCTTCAAACCAACAATCTCCGTGGGATTTGACCCTTACTCACATAAGGTATTGCTTGGACGACCTAGTACACTTGCTGGTTAGTGGTACGAGTTATGAAATGTGTGATTCACAATTCGTGCACCAACCCCCTAGATTCTACACAATATAAACCACAAAATTGGGGTTTATCAAATCTCCCCACACTTAAACCAAGCATGTCCTCATGCTTAAAATAAAAAGACCAAAGATCATGGTGAGAAAGGGTTTATGAAATGCAAACTACCTAAGTGGATGCATGCAACTATTGTAAAATCATCTACCTACTTGGTCAAGAGTAAATCTATCCTCCAAGAATACATGTGAGCATATAGGGTGAAAATAGTATGTAATTCATGAATCCTACCAAATTGAACATCACTAAGGGGGTGCATATAACTTGCTAAATGAGCGCTTGTGAAAGCCGGGAACAAAGAATTGAGCATCGAACCCTCACCGGAAGTGTATCCGCTCTATTCGCTCAAGTGTATAGGGTTCGTCGCTCAATCTTCTCCTAATCATGCTTTCCAAGATTTGTCTTTCATCTACTAATCAACAATTACTTAATGCATGCTTACAAGTATCATGAGGTCTTATTCATGGGTTGTAACGGGGCTATGGTGAAGGTAAGGATGTATATGGCCAAGTGAGCTTAAAATTTGAGTCCTTGATTAACCTAGGATCCCACTAGACACATAGAACAACCTATACAACTATAATACATTACCTAGCTACCCTTGAGTTTCACTTTATTGCATACTCATGCATTCTTTTTAATTCACACCCATATGCATTGTTTTCTTCATTACTTTGTCTTGGGGTTTCTTTGTCCCCTTTGTTGCTTATATTATTATTATTTTTATTATTATTATCCCCTTTTCTTGAGGCCTTATGAACAAAAGTTTCAATGCATATAGTCCAATCATTCAATGCGTGAAAATGTTCCCAAATCGTAAAATTTTTCAATTACACTACAATTACACACCTATATATCTACCCAAATTTCCCAAGTATACCCTAATTGAATGATACACATCCTAACTTACCTAAGCCAATCAATGATCCAAATTTAGGGACATTCATGGTTTTTCGCTTAGGGTTGTTGATGTGCTCTATTTAAGAACAAAGAAGGGTTTATTATGGGCTCAAAATTGGTTAGCAATAGTAGATAAGAGGGTTAAGGCCATTTGGGGAAAAGTGACTATTGAAATGATGGCATCAATCATGTAAATATATTCATACACAAAGTAATGGACATATAGAATCAGACAAAGCAAGGATCACAATCATAGAGAGAGAGAGATATGCACACAAGAATGGAATTAATGGTTAGAAGATGTAACCATGCAATAGGCTCAAAACTTTTATGCTTGAGTTCTTAGCTCAATCACTATGTTCCAAAATACATTCTTAAAGAAAGTTACTGCAAAAATTTCAAAAATTTGGCAGGGTACCCAAAACACAATTTCTTGGAAAAGAAGTTATTGTTTTGACCAAGTAACTCTATAGAAACTAACTATTATGCAAGGAGTATTTACAAGCAAAACTAACTACACATGCAATGTACTAACTACTAAGCAAAAGATAAATCCATGGGTATTGAAGAGAAGAGATTGTTACCCATGGAGATCGGTCGAACGACCTCTCCACACTTAAAAATTAGCACGGTCCTCCGTGCTATGAACAATGCGCAAAGGGCCGTCAAGACCGGAACCGTCACTATCCTCTCCTTTAGAGCTCCCATCACTCGGGTTTGAGGTGGATGTGAATATTTCGGGTTCCTCCATGCTAGGGTAACACAACGCAGAAGCTTCTTGATGTAAGTATATCGGCATTGATTGTGCCGCTCATATCTATCAAGCTTCCGGTGAAGATCTTCTATCCTTTGATGTGTGGATCTTTGCTGTGGTGGTGATGATGAAGTGGAAGGAATAGTAGGTGGAAGCGCTATGTCGAGGCTCGGGTTGTTCATGGGAAGATGTAAATATTTTCCGGTTGGGACCACATCGCCCTTAGCCAGAACTATAATATTTCTGTCATTTGCTTCCCAAGGAACACCTGCAGCAGCATCTAAATCAGATACCAATGCTGGAAATGGTAAATTACCCCGGTCGTGAACTTGACTCATCGCTTGTTTGACAAGAAGCAGAATGTTCACCGGCTTCTCTATGAGAATACACCAAACAAGCAAGGCGAGGTCTGCCGTGAAGGACGACTTATGGGTGCTAGGTAGCACATAGTGAGATAGGATCTGGGCCCAAGATCTAGCTTCCATAGTGGGGAAGCGAGCATCAATGCTCTTGGGCCTTATTCGGAGTCGACCTTGGGTCCAAAATGTCTCTGGCTCAGCAATGACGCGAAGGATTGAGTCCCAATCAAAACCAAATCTCTCTCGCTGGCGTAAGACTTCTTGGTAGCCATCCATGTCACTTGGTACTGGTAGGACATTAAGCACTTGTTGAATAGCCTCTTCCGAAACTGAAACTTGCTTGCGGCTCATATATACCGATTGAAGGGAGGAAAGATGATAGTTAGTGTAGAATTCTTCAACCCAAGAGAGGTTGATTTCCCTTGGTTTTCTCAAAAGAAACTCCCATCCTCGTCGTTCAATGCAGGGTAAAATACAAGGAGCAACCTTGTCCGGCAGAGCAAGTAGATGCTCGGGATGATAGTTCCGTACTGCTATGGAGGGGAACATAAGTTCACAGAAGCGGTTGGGAAACCTTGAAGAATCTTTCGCCGGCTTGCTCTTTTCCTTCTCATCAATAGGAGTGGGTGTCTTCGCTTTCTTAGTTAGGGATCCGGCTCCCAATGAAGAGTGCGCCTTAGAAGTGGATCTTTGGGGTGCCCTCTTTGCGGCTAGTTTCCTTGGAGCTTTCGCCTTGCCTTTCGTGGTGGCCATCCTGAGAAAGAAAGGGAAACAGGAAAACATTAAACCCAAGGTATCATTTTAATAAAAACATGCAAGTGAAGGATAGTAATCATAAAGACATGGGTCACAACACTTGGCATGCGATGCAAGAGGAAGTAAAGCCTGTAGTGGCATGAGAGGAGTAGTCTCAAGCATCCATAACAAAGAGCAAGTCACATTCAATGAGTATCCAATTAGCAAGCAAAGTAGACTCAATGCTTGTAAAGGATAACAAGTGAATGAGGAGAAGCATCCAATTGAAAATACATTGTCATAAGAAACCAAAATGGTATTCATGCATTTCCTCGAACACTTGGTGTGCAATTATTAAGCAAAGAGTAATTATGAGATACTCAATCAATTCAAAGCCCAAAATAGAACATCAATCATCACATAGACATCACACACTGGCAAAGATAAGAAAAAGAATGACAAAAGATCTATTAAGGCAAATTAAACTCAATTCAACATCCATGGAAAAATAAGGAAAAAGGAAAAATAAGCAAACAAAAAGCAAGAAACATCATCATGTAAGTAAAAGAGAAACTAAGTAAAGCAACAAGAAGCATCTAACTAGAAGAAATAATGCAAAGAAAATGAAAGAAGTGAAACCTTGAGAAGTATAAAGAAACAAGGTTGAGTCTTCTTTGTGAAGATGAGAAAGAAGATAGGAGAAGTGTAGTGCCACCAGAAGAGGTGGTTGTCGCCGGTAAATGGCTGGAGAAAAGGGTGTGGATTGTGGAAGAAGAAGAAGAAGAGGGGTGTGATGGAAGGAGAAGAAAGGGAGAATTAAGAAAGAAAAGGGGTTGAGAAGTGGGAAAAAGAACAGGGCGCGAAGTTATAAAACTGATTCGCGCAATCGGCGCACGCGCGCACAGTGTGCTGGCGCGTCGGTGAGGGTGTTAGCAAGGGATGCGTGTGCAGCAGTGGCGCACACGCGCAAGGGGAGTTGTGCCCCTGACACAGAAGTGGCACAAAGTTGGCATAAGTCTCTGGGTTTTGGACCAGAGTTGGTGAATGGCGTAGGCGCGTGGATGCAAACCTTGCGCGGATACGTTCTTGCGAGATTTCACAGCTGGCGCGGGCACGCACAATGCACGAACGCGTCAGTTCTGGCATTAGGTTGGCCCAAATGTGGCACAACTCTCTGATTTTTGTACCAGGGAGTCCAGATGTCGCCATCGGCGCGCGCGCGTACAGTGCGCTTGCGCGTCGATGGTTAAATTGCAATGGTGCGCGCAGGTGGCAAGTACGCGGACGCGTGAGTGCCTGGTGCGAGTTGGGCACGAAATGGGAATAACTCTCGGGTATTTGGCCCAAGAGGTAGAATTGCGCCACCGGCGCGCACGCGCACAGTGCGCTGGCGCGTCGGTGCCCATTTTTCATTTTTCTACCTCTTTTTTTTTTTTTCAGTATAACAAGACCTATTCTAACACATTCTTGGTAGGTGCTTAAGCTAGTAGCCAAAGAGAATACTTCACAATGTCATGCACAATCCAAAACATAGCATTCTCCCTACTTCAACAATTCATCCATACCAAAATGAGGAAAACTACATTAACATCCTATCTATTCAACAAGAAGAATAAAACTAGCATTCCTATGCAATCAATCAATCATCAAAAAATCACAAAATTCACAAGAATTTAAGATTACAAACAAGATGGTATAAACAAGGAAGATCTTACCACGGTGGGGTACCTCCCACCTAGCACTTTTCTTTAATGTCTTTAAGTTGGACGGTCCTTTTCTTAAGCTTCTTCTCTCCTTGGTGCATCCTCCAATAGGTACACCTCTAGCTCTTTTGGGGGCTTGTAACCATGATACTTCTTCACTCTATGTCCATTCACTTTGAAAATTACTTCACTCTTGGGATCAAACAACTCCACCACTCCATATGGCTTTATCTCCTTCACCTTGAAAGGTCCTTCCCATCTAGAGCGAAGCTTGCCAGGCATAAATCGAAGCCTTGAGTTGTAGAGGAGGACTTCATCACCTTCTTGAAAGTCCTTCTTCCGGATGTGATGATCATGAAATGCTTTAGTTTTCTCTTTATAGATCCAGGAATTCTCATATGACTCATTCCTCAAACACTCAAGCTCCTCTAGTTGTAACTTCCTAACTTCACCCGCCTTGGCTAAATCCATGTTGCACTGCTTTACCGACCAATAGGCTCGATGCTCAATCTCCACCGGAAGATGGCATGCCTTACCATAGACGATCCGGAAGGGACTTTTCCCTATTGGAGTCTTGTAGGCCGTTCTATACGCCCATAGTGCATCTCCTAACCGGAGGCTTCAATCATTTCTTTGTGGATTGACTGATGCACACGGAAACTTGTCTCTCAACAAATCTCCCTCGGCAAGTGTACCAAATTGTCGTCAAGTAAAAACTCACAATAGAGTGAGGTCGAATCCCACAGGGATTGATTAGTCAAGCAAATTTAATTAGAGGAATGTTCTAGTTGAGCGTAGCAGAATTTGGTTTGAGTGTTAAAGGAAATTAAATGGCGGGAAAGTAAATAGCAGAAAATGTAAATGCAGAAAGTAAAGAGCTCAAAGTAAATGACGGAAAGTAAATTGCAGAATTGTAAATGGGAATGGGGAAGATGCTCATAAAAATAAATTGTAGAATTTAAAGAGAATGGGTAAGATCAGAGATGGGAATTCATTGGGCTTAGGAGATGTTGCATTCTCCGGATCAAGTTCATTTTCATCTCTTCCTCAATCAATGCATTCATTGATCTCCTTGGCAATCTTAAGTGATCGAATTCCAATTCCTTGGCAATTCAATCTCTCAAATCTTGATCAATAGCCAATTCCTTGGTCAATTGCTCATGAGAAAAGATGAAGTATGGTCACTGATTATACCACATGCATTCCCAAATCAAGTGTTAGTAGGATTATAGTCACCATATCCAACCAAACCCAATTTGGTCCAACATGAGAAAGCATTTCTAGCATGATCTCTTCATTCCTCTTCCAAGGTTCAGAAGAGATCCAAGTATGAATAGCTTCTTTTCCAAGATAACTACCCAATTGGATGAAGATTGAAAGCTTTCTAGTAAAATCAAGAGAAAAGATAGAAGAAGAGTAATGAAAACTAGTATTTATCCATCAAATTACAATAGAGCTCCCTAACCCAATGAAAGGGATTTAGTTGTTCATAGCTCTGGAAATAGAAAACAAAGATGGAGAATACATCATGAAAAATTAGAACTAGAAGTGCAGAGAAAGTAAATTATACAGAGAGTAGTTCCCAATTTCCAATCCCCCAAAAAGCTTTTTTTCTAATTCAAAACTACCCCTATATATACTACTCTTCTGATCTTCTAGTTGGTTCTTCAAGTCTTGGATATGGGCCTTTGGATCTTGAGTTTGAAGCAGTTATCTTCTGCAGTAGGCTTAGCTTTACTTGCAGAGAGAAAGTGTGAAGTAGGCAGGGTGTTTAGCTCAGGACGTTAGTGGCATTAACGTTAAGTGAGAGTGTGGGTTCGAGAATGTTAGTGACAATCACCTTTTTCACTAACATTCATCACCCAGGGATGGTCCACGTTAACTTCAACGTTAGTGGCACTAATGTGACCACTAACGTTGCCTCTTGGTCCTTCGCACACGTTATTGGGACTCACCTTTCCCAATAACATTGAGAGTCTTCCCTTCCCCCTACGTTAGAGTCCACGTTAACTAGGTTAACGTGGCTCTTAACGTAAGCTTGCGAATCCTTCGAGAACGTTAGTGACACTTACCTTTGTCACTAACGTTCCAATGTGCCCCTACTTCCCACGTTAGAGTCCACGTTAACTAGGTTAACGTGGCTTCTAACGTAGCAATGATAGCCATTTCCAACGTTAGTGACAAAGGTGAGTGTCACTAACGTTGGCTCATTATTCCCTTATCCATGTTAGCTTCCACGTTAACTAAGTTAACGTGGTAGTTAACGTTGCTCACATTGGCTCATTCCAACGTTAGTGACAAAGGTGAGTGTCACTAACGTTGGCGATTCTTGCTCCCTCCACGTTAGCTTCCACGTTAACTAAGTTAACATGGGAGTTAACGTGGCTTATTGTGGCTTAGCTCAACGTTAGTGACAAAGGTAAGTGTCACTAACGTTGGTTTCTCTTTTGCTTCTCATCGTTAGAGTCCACATTAACTGAGTTAACATGGCTCTTAACATGGCCAATTGTGAGCTTGGTCCAACGTTAGTGACAAAAGTAAGTGTCACTAACGTTGGCTTCATTTCTTTCTTCCATGTTAGAGTTCATGTTAACTTAGTTAATGTGACTCTTAACGTGGGCTATTATGGCTTCGAGGGCATTATTGGCGATTACTTTTCTCATTAACTTTGCAAGTAAGCTCCCATTCCACGTTAGAGGTCACGTTAGTTAGACTAATGTGGCTGCTAACGTGGTTCTTCCTTGCTTCCTTTGTCCTGAAATTAAGCAATAAAGTGCATCAAAGCTCTAGTCCCAATCATGGGAAATGCATCATTCAATTTGTCATTAAATTCATGGAAAATCCTCATGAAATCATGTAAAGTGCACAATGTAAGCTTGAATCAAGATGTAAGTGAAATTCTACCCAAAACTTGCTTATTCCCTAATAAAATGCATGAAACTACCCTAAAAACAATAAAGAAAGGGTTAGTGAAACTGGCCAAAATGCCCTGGCATCACAACACCAAACTTAAAGCTTGCTTGTCCCTAAGCACATACTGGAACAAGAGAATGATGAATGGAATGCCAAGAGAAATGAGTCATTATTGTGGAAGCTATGTCCTTTGGTTTTATGGTGGTTTCATGCATAGCAACTTAGGTTCATTCCTTCACTGGCTTTCAGACCTTTATCATGTCCTAGAACACTCACTTGATTGCATCCCATGAGACTTTTATTCATTGATCCTTTTTGTTATTTCAGGGCTTGTTTGTATTCTTAGACTAGGTGCTCTGTGAGGGGGCGACTCTTTGAGATAAGCTTTCAGCCAGCACTCCCGAACCAGTTGGTTCAAGGTGCTAGGTGTTGAGACACCCCTAAGGACTTACTCCCTCAAGTCTCTTTCCCCCATACATACACACCACAGGCACATGGTTTGTTTATTTTCTTTCTTGAGACCTTGGTGTCCAGCACCTCTTTGGGTTACTAAATGTTCTGTAGCAAGTTTGCTCTTGATAGTGGATTTTCAGTTGATAATCCCGGGTTAGTTAACCCAAGTTACCAAGTGATGAAGCACTCCTACGAACTTATTCATCCAAGCAGATCCTTGGTACAGGAGCACCACAGACACATCTCTCAAGTTTCAAACCCTTGGTGCCTAGCCTTATTCTTTATTAACTTTTAGGGAGGTATGTTCTTATTATTGGTTATGGAGATTCTAAATTTGGGGGTTTGAGAAATTTGGAGTTTCGACAATGTGTACAGGTATATTTAAATGACAAGTAAAAATAAATAAATAACTGTAAAATAAACTCTTGGCAAGGTATGAGAACCGGAGATCTTGTCCTTGTTATCCTTATCAGATGTGATGAGAATTGGATTTTAATCCCACTTAGTTAAGTCAAGTGGACTAATTAGCTTGATTCTCAAGTCCTAGTCAACTCCTGTGGAGAGACTATTGTTAGAGCAATCCTAGCTAAAGCAAAATCTACCAATTTCAACCACTCCTGAATTTGACAACTCAAGTGTTACCAATTACCTAACCAAAGCCAAAAGGAAGAAAATATCTAAATTAAATTAAAAGCAAAGCAATCTTAAATCTGAAATACCTCAAATAATATTAATTAAGAAAATCATAACATGAGTGTAGCATAAGCCAAATAGGCAATATAACTAATATAAGCATTAAAGTATCTGAACATAAGAGATAAATATAAAGTAAAAGAACGTTGAACCTGGGATTGAGAGTCACTCCTAAAACTAAGAAATCCTAAATCCTAATCCTAAGAGAGAGGAGAGAACCTCTCTCTCTAAAAACTACATCTACTCCTAAAATTGTGAATAATAAAAACCTCTCTATGAATGGATGCAATCCCCCACCTTATAGCCTCTAATTTGTGTTTTCTGGGCCGCGAACTGGGTCGAAAACAACCCGGAAATCGCTGGAGAAGAATTCAGATTCGCTGATTTTTTATCACTTGTGATGCGGCCGCATGGAGCACGCGGTCGCGTCACCTAGCGTCAGAGCAACTATAATATATTATATATCAAATCGAAGCCCCGGACGTTAGCTTTCCAACGCAACTAGAACCGCATCGTTTGGACCTCTGTAGCTCAAGTTATAGCCGTTTGAATGTAGAGAGGTCAGGCTGGACAGCTTAGCAACTTCTTCAACTTCTTGTATTCCTTCCACTTTTGCATGCTTTCTTTCTACCCTCTGAGTCATTCCTACCTTATAATATCTAAAAACACTTAACACACATATCAAGGCATCTAATGGTAATAAGAGAGGATTAATATTAGCAAATATAAGTCCAAAGAAACATGTTTTCAATCAAAGCACATAATTAGGAAGGCAAATGTAAAACCATGCAAATAGTATGAATAAGTGGGTAAAGAGTAGATAAAAACCACTCAATTGAGCACAAGATAAACAATAAAATAGTGTTTTATCAACCTCTCCACACTTAAACACTAGCATGTCCTCATGCTAAGCTCAAGAGAAACTATAAAGAAATGAAGAGGAATGGTAGAATGCATGAAATGCAACCTATGAATGTAACTACATGCTAAGATGTTTCTACCTACTTGGTTAAAAATAAACAAATCTTTCAAGAACAAATATGAACTGGATTTCACTAATTCAAATCATAAAAATGAAGCACAAATAGACTTGTACGAAGAAAATAGCTTATGAAAGCAGGGAACAAGGAATTGAGCATCGAACCCTTACTGGTAGTGTATACACTCTAATCACTCAGGTGTTTAAGGTTCGATCTCTCAATTCTCTACTAACCTTGCTTTCTAAGGCTTGCTCTTCATCTAACAATCAACACAAATTTAATGCACAGATACACATATCAAGAGGTCTTTTAAGGGTTGTAATGGGGTTAGGGTCAAGGTAGGATTGTATTTGGCCAAGTGGACTAAAATCTGAATCCTTAATTAACTTAAACTTTTCACCTAACTTAAACAATCCATGTAATCATAATACAAAAAACCCAACTGTCCATTAACCATGTTTTCCATGTATTCATGCATTCAAATTTCAAGTACAGTACATATGCATTGCTTTCAACACTTAACTTTGGGGCATTTTGTCCCCTCTTACTTATTTGCTCTTTTTCTTTTCTTTTTCTCTTTTTTTATATATATATATTTTTCTTTTTCTTTTGTTTTTCTCAATGCATATGATTAATTTATTGAATGCATGAACATGTCCTAAACATTTCTTTCACATTTTTAGAAAAATCTAACATACTCAATTCTCAAACCAAATATTTCCAAACCCAATTTCCCACACTTAAATCATAAGCACTCTCACTAGTCTAAGCTAACTAAGGATTCAAATTAAGGACATTATTGTTTCCCGCTTAGAGTTAATGATGTGCTAAATAAAAAGAACAAAGGGGTATAATAGGCTCAAAATTGGTTTGCAAGGGATAATGAAAGGTAAGGCCATATGGGTATGTAAGCTTAGTGAAATAAAGGCCTCAATCATGTAAGTGTATGCATACATCAAACCATGGAAATATAGAATCAAGCAAGACAAAGATCACAATTTTAGAGAGAAAAATACACACTAAAAATAAAATATTGGTTGATAAAATGCAACCAATTCAAATAGGCTCAAAATCTCATAGGTTTTGTGTGTTCAAGCTCTAAACCATGGTCCTGTATAATATTTCTTCAAACAAGTGTAATATTAAATTTTATTCAAATTAGTGAAATTCTCTAAAAAGGTTTCTTGAAAAAGAAAATATTACTTTAACCAAGTGGTAAAATATGCAAAAAATTAAACAAATATGCAATCAAACATGCAAATGCAACAATGAATAAGGATATAAATCATTGGTGTTGAGTCAAGAAATAACTAACCCATGGAGATCGGTATCGACCTCCCCACACTTAAAGATTGCACCGTCCTCGGTGCATGCTGAGATGTGCAGGTGGACGGGTTGCTCCAACTGACGCTTGTAGATAGAGGTGCCTTAGTTGGAGATCTCTTGGTTCCTTTCCTTGCTAGTGTCTTGTCAGTGGCCTTCTCTTTTTCTTTCTTGGTACCCATGTCTAAGGAAGAAGAAAAAAAGGAAGAGTGTAAAATATAGAAAACTAAGACTGGAAGGGAGGAAATTTTAAGTGATAAGGAATGCCAAAGGAAAGATGATAGCCCAACTAAATGGTAGCTACAACATGTAGGAAAGACAACAATAAATATCAAAAAGGGGCAATTCAAAATAATAAGATGCAAGAGGATTAAAACATGCAAATAATAGGGATGAGAAGCATAGCTCAAGCATCAAGTAATAAATGTGCTAAATTAAAGAGCATGTGTAATGATGACAATTGTGAATGATAATCCCAAATACATGTGGAGCACAAGTGTTGTGAAAAAGAGGCATGCAAGTGAAAGAGTAAAATAAAATAAGATTTAAAATGCCATAAAAGCTTTTTTCACAAACACTGGGTGTGCAAGTTAAAATAGGGATGAAAATAATGTAATCCAAATGTATAAGAGAGCCATGAATAAATGTCAATTGTCAAATCTCTCCTCAGAATAGCCATCTGCTCAAATAAATTAAGGCACTTATCTAAATAAAACTCCAACACCAATGAGAATAATGCAATGAATGAAATATGCAAATAAATGAAGTAAAATAAAATGAGAGGGAAAAAGGATGAGAAGAAGAAAAAGAAAGTGAGAAAGGAGAGAGAAGGAAGAAATTAGGATTAGAAAAGAGAAGATAAGAAAATTGGCACTAATCTGGATAGGTTGTGCGACGCTGGTGACGCGGTCGCGTGAGTGACGCGGTCGCGTGGTGCGCGATAAGGTTGGGTGACGCGGACGCGTGGGGCACACGGTCGCGTGACTCGATTTGTGCTAGTGGCGCGAGTGCAGCCTCGTGGTCGCACAACTCTCTGTTCAAAACTCAGTATTGCCAAAATCCTGGGTGACGCGGTCGCGTGGTCGACGCAATCGCGTGGGTGGCCTTATTTCCAATATGACGTGGACGCGTGGGTGACGCATTCGCGTGGCAGGGCTTGTGCTGCTAGCACGGGTCCAGCCCAATTCCAGCTCAACTTTCGGCCATGCACCTGGTTGACGTCGATTTTCAGGTCACGCGGCCGCGTGGGGCACGCGGTCGCGTTGGAGGCCATTATTCCCATATGACGCGGTCGCATCAGCGACGCGGTCGCGTGGGTCGATTTGTGCCATTGGCACGCCTCCAGCGCTGCTCCTGCGAAACTCTCTGTTCATATTAATATTTTCTCCCATCTCCTTGCGACGTGGACGCGTCGCTGATGCGATCGCGTCGCATGCTCGCTTCTTTTTTTTTTTTTAAACTGAAAAATGCAGGATGCAGTGATTAACATGAATGCTATGCATGATTCCAGGTTAATGTTAAAATAAGAAAAAGGGTAAATTGAAAACAATAAACAGGAAATAGATTGAGAAAGAAGCGACCATACCATGGTGGGTTGTCTCCCACCTAGCACTTTTAGTTAAAGTCCTTAAGTTGGACATTGGAAGAGTATCCTGTTATGGTAGCTTATGTTTAAATTCGTCCAAAAATTTCTACCAGTGCTTGGAATGCCAATAGCCTCCGGGGTCCCAAACTAGGCATGTAAAGCTTCTGAGCAGCTTCAAACAGATATTCAGCCTCCCGGGATGATGAATGTCAGAATATAATCCATGATCCCAAGCTGTGTTTTTAGATCCGCCTCCGTTTTGATTTGTAAGTTTCCATTCGGGCGGGTTAAAAAGTAGAATCTCACCGTGGTGACCAAACGTTCTCCGTGATCCATGCAATTGAGCATGATACCAATCCGTGTACTTTGAGGTGAAGCGTGGAACCTTATTGAACCTGGTGCACCAGCTCTGAGTACGAGCTAATTCCCTCTTACTCTTAAAGCCGCAGAGAGCTCTAAGTTGGCCATCTGTTTCAAGCAAACCATATTCAAGCGAGTAAGTAAAATTATAAGTTAAGGATTGTACCCACTTGAAGCTTGTATTAGGTGGTAATGGCCTTGGGATAGGTGTTTTTGGTGGTTCTGCAAGTTCCGTTTCCTTGTGCTCTTCTGTGAATTCTTCCACTTCCTTGCAAAGATCTTCACTTGTATCTGTATCCTGGTCAAAGTCTTCTATGTCTTCCTCATCACTCGAGTCATAGATTGGAGGTTGAGAGAAATCTACCTCCGCATCATCTTCATATTCACTTGGGGAAAATTCTTCGATCTCAGAGAATTCACTTGCAGACGCAAGTTCATCACTAGGAGAACTAGACTTGTGACTATCATCATCAAGGAAATTTGCTTCTTGGATTATTCCGTCTGATTCTTCGTAAACGACTTGCCTTGGAGATTGTACGGTATCCTCCTTAGCATCAACTGTAGCATCTTGGACGGAGTTTTCCTCAATTCTGGATTCCCAAGGAAGTTCCCAAGGAAGTTCAGCATCTCCTAGATCTTCAACCAACTCTTCTTCTTGAACAATGACAGCTTCTTCCACTTGTTCTAGTACGAATTCATTCTCTGTCTTGTCCACTGGAGTCTCTAGTATTTCTTTCATGCTACGCTCTTCATCGGGCTGTCCACATGGAGCTGTGGTTTATCCTTGTATATTTGAGCGCCTAGTGGCCCATTGAATTAGTGCTTCCTCCAGTTGTTGAATGGTTGTTTGAAATTTAATTACTGTTTCTTTTAGGCGATCCTTTGCTTCGCGGTTTGCCGGAGTTGGACATGATACAAAGGAAAGTGGTGATGATTGGGAACGATTGGATTGGTATTGGGGTAAGGAAGGATCATATGATGGCGAATGGTGAAGAGAAGCTTGTGAGTGTGGTGGTTCGAGGTTATGTTGAAAGGATGGTTCATATGCACGGGGTGGGGCTTGTTGGTAGTTACAAGGTTGTCCACCATGTCTTTCAGCTGGGTATGCACGGTAGAATGGTCTTTGTCCAGGATATCTCGGAGGGTGTTGCTGCCAAAAGGGTTTATTAGATCCTCTTGGTTCCATCCATCCTTGATTGGTCTGATCTTGATGCACATTCCTGCTGTAATTTCTATTTCCTTTAACAATATTAGAACCAAACTCAAAGCGAGAGGGGTGAGAGTTCATAGTAGCAAATAAAGATAAAAAGGAAAAACAAAAATAAATAAACAAGCAAAAGAAAAATATTTACAATAACCAATAATAAGGCACACGTTAGCAGTTCCTCGGCAACAACGCCATTTTGACGTTAGGATTTTTACCAGTAAAGAGATTCATAGAAACAGTTGCGTTGTAGATATAGTCTCTAAACCGACAAAAATCCTTTCGTACAAACGTTTTGGGTGTCACAAGTAACAAACCCCTTTAAAAATTGTTAACCGAGTATTCAAACCTCGGGTCGTCTTCTCAAGGAACTGCGAGGAAGTGTGTTCTTATTATTGTCTATAAAGGTTGTAATCGGGGTTTAGAAGATGAGAAGCAAGTAATTTAAATGACAAGTAAAGTAAATGGCAATTAAAATAAATAAATACTGTAAAGCAAACTTTTGGCAAGGTAAGAGAAGTCGGAGGTCCAACGTAGTTATCTCTCTCAACTATGATGAAAGTTGAATCTAAACTCCACTTGGTCAACCTTTACTAGGGCAAAGGAAAGTCAGGGGACTAATTAAATTGACCTTTGAATCTTATTTATTTCCTAAGAAAAGGTTGGGATTGCTTAAGTTCAACTCAATTAGCAAGATAACGATTATCAATTATATTGAGATTAATAACTGTTGAGTTACTGAATTCTTAACCAGAACCAAAAGGGGAAAAAGTAAAATTGATAGAATAATAAAAATATCCTTAGATAGGAAGCAATGGCAACTTAAATCAAGAGAACAATCATAAACTGAAAATATTTCAAATATCATTAATTCAAATAACTGTCTGTAACATGGAAGAATTCTTAGATCAAATTATAATAATCAATTCAAATGTTGAAATAAATAAATAAAAGTAAAACTAAAATAAAAGAACATTAAACTTGGGATCCAGAGTTACTCTTAAAATAAGAAGAAATCCTAAATCCTAAAAGAGAGAGAGAAGATCTCCCTCTCAACTAAATCTAAATCATTGAAAACTAAAATTATGCGAGCTCTCTTTGAATGGGTGCATTCCCACACTTTATAACCTCTGGTCTATGCTGTCTGTACTTGGATCTGGGCCAAAAAGGGCTTCAGAATTTGCTGGGGGCGTATTCTATAAATTCTGATACGTGGCCTCTGTCACGCGTCCGCGTGGGTCACGCGGTCGCGTCATCTGGAGCTTTTCCTTGCCACACGGTCGCGTCAGTCATGCGACCGCGTCATGTGCGTTCTGCTTAAGGCGCGCGGTCGCGTCAGTTGTGCGGCCGCGTCGCTGCTGATTCGTGCTTGGCACGCGATCGCGTCATCCATGCGATCGCGTGAATACCAGTTTCCTTCAAAGCTCCGTTTTGCTTTCTCCTTCCATTTTTGTATGTTTCCTTTTCCATCCTTTAAGTCATTCTGCCTTAGAAAATCTGAAACTACTCAACACACTAATCACGGCATCGAATGGAAATAAAGGTAATTAAAATAATTAATTTTAAAGCTTAGGAAACATGTTTTTCACAATATGACATAATAAGGAAGGGAAAGTAAAACCATGCAATTAATGTGAATAAGTAGGTGAAGGATTGTATAAATCACTCTAATTAAGCACAAAAGAACTCATGAAATATGGGTTTATCAGTCACGCTGGAGCGTGGCTGGAGGAGTGCCAGTGGCACAAATTAGCCCACGCGACCGCGTGCCCTGATTTTCGACGTAGAAAGGGTGCACAGCTGAAAGTTGTGCTAGAGTGGTGCTGGACTGGCGCTGGATGCGCAATCCCCCTCACGCAACCGCGTGCCCCATGCGGCCGCGTCGTACCCCATGAACTGCCCACTCACGCGACCGCATGCCTCATGCAATCGCGTCACCTAAAATTTGGCATTTAATGATTTTGAACAGAGAGTTGTGCGAGTGCGAGGCAACCCTCGCGCCACTGGCACAAACTGGGTCACGCGACCGCGTCCCTCACCTTAAGCGCAAGTCACGCAACCGCGTGCCCCATGCGATCGCGTCGCTTGCGCCGCACAGCTCAACCTAATTTTGCCAATTATCATATCTTTTTTCTCCCCAAATCCTATTTTCTCTTTTCCCCCTTTATTTCTTTTTCCTACCTTCCTCCTTCTTCCTCCTTTCTCACTTTTTACTTTCTCTCACCCCCATTAACAAGGTTTTATTTTCTTCTTCATCCTTCTCTTTTCTATCATTATTCTTATTTTATATGTTATTTTCTTTTCTTTTCTTTTTCTTTTCCTTATTCATATTTTCTTTCTTCTTCTTTCCTTTTTACATGGTGTGAGAATTTCATTTGAGTCATTATTCTTCATTATATACTTGTGGACTATTGTAAATTGTTTGGCAATTATATATTATTTTCTTTAAAGGGTTACTTGCATGTCCTTTGCCGGCATGCCAATAAATATGATGGTTTGCTACAAAGTGATGCTTGATCTATGCTACTCATGCCCTTTGCCGGCATGCCAATAAACACCTTGCATTCACTTGTCATCATATGCACTAACTATTTTCCATTAATGATCTTTCACATGTACTCATGAGCGTGTGTTAACATCATTTACCTTTTAATGTGCATTTATAACCATCCTTTTTCGTTCTCTTCATTGCTATATATCTCTTTGAATTTAATTTACTCTCTCTTCCCTTTTCAGGATGGCCACCAAGAAAGAAAAAGAGAAAGCTACTCCCAAACCTCCAGCAAGAAGAGGAACTAAAAGAGCACTAGTGGCAGAGCCTTCTTCAGCTACAGTCAAGCCCTCAACAAAAAGAGTTAAGAGGATCATCAAGGTTGATGAAAAAAGAGAAAGCCTTTCCAGCAAAGGACACTGCGCGATTTCCAAATCGCTACTGTGAGCAGATGTTCCCTATTCTAGCTGAAAGGAGTTACAACAACGAACACCTTCTTATCCTCCCGCCCAATATTGCTACTTTTGTTGAGCCGCAAATTGAACGAAGACAATGGGGTTTCCTACAGAGACAACAGAAGCAGGTCAATCTTTCTTGGGTAGTCGAGTTCTACTCTAACTTCTACCTGCCTACCCTGCAGTCTGTCTTTGTCCGTCAGAAGCAAGTCCCCATTACAGAAGAGGCTATTCAACAAGCTTTGAGTCTTCCCCCTATTCCAGAAGGATTGGACGCCTTTTAAGAAGCTGCACTCAAGCGCCAGATGTACCAATTTGACTGGGAAGCTATTCTCAGAGTTATCGCACTACTTGGCAGCCGTTGGATCTACGGATACCATCGTACCCGCCCTAAGGGAATATCAACTTCAGTACTTACCTTGGAGGCTCGCGTATGGGCACAGATCATGTCCCATTACGTCTTTTGGTGCACGAAATTGTGATGTCCAGGCTCAAACTATTCCTGGCACGTGAGCAACTTGGTATGCGTAATCGTGATTACACATTCATAATTTGTCACAACTTCGATACAACTAACCAGCAAGTGCACTGAGTCGTCCAAGTAATACCTTACGTGAGTAAGGGTCGAATCCCATGGAGATTGTTGGTATGAAGCAAGCTATGGTCACCTTGTAAATCTCAATCAGGCGGATATAAAATAATTATGGAGTTTTCGAATAATAAATAATAGAATAGGGATAGAGGTACTTATATAAATCATTGGTAGGAATTTCAGATAAGCGAATGGAGATGCTTTTCGTTCCTCTGAACCTCTGCTTTCCTGCTATCTTCATCCAATCAGTCTTACTCCTTTCCATGGCTGGCTTTATGTGATACATCACCACTGTCAATGGCTACTTTCGGTCATCTCTCGGGAAAATGATCCAATGCCCTGTCACGGCACGGCTAATCGTCTGGAGGCATCACCCTTGCCAATGGCTTCATCTTATCCTCTCAGTGAATAATATGCTCACGCACCCTGTCACGGCACGGCTATTCATCTGTCGGTTCTCGATCATGCTGGAATAGGATTTACTATCCTTTTGCGTCTGTCACTAACGCCCTGCAATCGCGAGTTTGGAGCTCGTCACAGTCATTCAATCATTGAATCCTACTCAGAATACCATAGACAAGGTTTAGACCTTCCGGATTCTCTTGAATGTCGCCATCATTCTAGCTTACGCCACGAAGATTCCGGTTAAGAGATCTAAGAGATATTCATTCTAGCTTATTTCATGTAGAACGGAAGTGTTTGTCAGGCACGTGTTCATAGGGGAGAATGGTGATGAGCGTCACACATAATCATCACCTTCATCACGTTCTTGGGTGCGAATGGATATCTTAGAAGTGAAATAAGATGAATTGAATAGAAAACAGAAGTACTTTGCATTAATCTTTGAGGAACAGCAGAGCTCCACACCTTAATCTATGGAGTGTAGAAACTCTACCGTATGAAAATACATAAGTGAAGGTCCAGGCATGGCCGAGATGGCCAGCCCCCTAAAACGTGATCAATAGTCTCCTAAGATGAACAATGGATTAAAACTGAGACCAAAGATCTCTAATACAATAGTAAGAGGTCCTATTTATAATAAACTAGTCACTAGGGTTTACATGAGTAAGTAATTGATGCATAAATCCACTTCCGGGGCCCACTTGATGTGTGTTTGGGCTGAGCTTGAGTGTGGCACGTGTAGAGGTCCTCCTTGGGGTTGAACGCCAGTTTTAGTGCCAGTTTGGGCATTCAACTCTGGTTTTGGCTCCTTTTCTGGCGCTGGACGCCAGATTTGGATAGAAAGCTGGCGTTGAACGCCAGTTTACGTCATCTATTCTTGGCCAAAGTATGGACTATTATACATTGCTGGAAAGCCCTGGATGTCTACTTTCCAACGCAATTGGAAACACGCCATTTCGAGTTCTGTAGCTCCATAAAATCCACTTTGAGTGCAGGGAGGTCAGAATCCAACAGCATCAGCAGTCCTTCTTCAACCTCTGAATCTGATATCTGCTCAAGTCCCTCAATTTCAGCCAGAAAATACTTGAAATCACAGAAAAACACAAACTCATAGTAAAGTCCAGAAATGTGAATTTAACATAAAAACTAATGAAAACATCCCTAAAAGTAACTAGATCCTACTAAAAACATACTAAAAACAATGCCAAAAAGCGTATAAATTATCCGCTCATCACAACACCAAACTTAAATTGTTGCTTGTCCCCAAGCAACTGAAAATCAAATAGGATAAAAAGAAGAGAATATACTATAAATTCCAAACTATCAATGAAACATAGCTCCAATCATATGAGCGGGACTTATAGCTTTTTGCCTCTTGAATAGTTTTGGCATCTCATTTTATCCATTGAGGTTCAGAATGATTGGCATCTATAGGAACTTCAGATTTCGAATAGTGTTATTGACTCTCCTAGTTCAGTATGATGATTCTTGAACACAGCTTCTTTATGAGTCTTGGCCGTGGCCCTAAGCACTTTGTTTTCCAGTATTACCACCGGATACATAAATGCCACGGACACATAATTGGGTGAACCTTTTCAGATTGTGACTCAGCTTTGCTAAAGTCCCCAATTAGAGGTGTCCAGGGTTCTTAAGCACACTCTTTGTTTTTTCTTTGGACCTTGACTTTAACCGCTCAGTCTCAAGTTTTCACTTGACACCTACACGCCACAAGCACATGGTTAGGGACAGCTTGGTTTAGCCGCTTAGACCAGGATTTTATTCCTTTAGGCCCTCCTATCCACTGATGCTCAAAGCCTTGGGATCCTTTTTATTTGCCCTTGCCTTTTGGTTTTAAGGGTTATTGGCTTTTTCTGCTTGCTTTTTCTTTTTCTTTCTATTATTTTTTTTCTATTTTTTTTTTCGCCCTCTTTTTTTTTTCTTTTTTTTTTCCTGCAAGCTTTGTTCTTTGCTGCTTTTTCTTGCTTCAAGAATCATTTTTATGATTTTTCAGATTATTAAATAACATGTCTCCTAGTCATCATTCTTTCAAGAGCCAACATATTTAACATTCTTAAACAACAACTTCAAAAGACATATGCACTGTTCAAGCATACATTCAGAAAACAAGAAGCATTGTCACCACATCAATATAATTAAACTAAGTTCAAGGATAAATTCGAAACTCATGTACTTCTTGTTCTTTTGAATTAAAACAGTTTTTATTTTAAGAGAGGTGATGGATTCATAGGACATTCATAACTTTAAGACAAAGTTACTAACTACTAATGATCATGTAATGAAGACACAAACATGGATAAGCACATAACATAGAAAACGAAAAACAGAAGAAATAAGAACAAGGAATGAATCCACCTTAGTGATGGTGGCATTTCCTTCTTGAGGAACCAATGATGTCCTTGAGCTCTTCTATGTCTCTTCCTTGTCTTTCTTGCTCCTCCCTCATTGCTTTTTGATCTTCTCTTATTTCATGAAGCATGATGGAGTGCTCTTGATGTTCCACCCTTAGTTGTCCCATATTGGAACTCAATTCTCCTAGGGAGGTGTTGATTTGCTCCCAATAGTTTTGTGGAGGAAAGTGCATTTGAGGCATTTCCGGGATCTCATGGTGATGAGCTTCATACGCCTCTTGAGCTCCATGAATGGGCTCTCTTGCTTGCTCCATCTTTTTCTTAGTGATGGGCTTGTCCTCTTTAATGAGGATATCTTCCTCTATGTCAATCCCAGCCGAATTGCATAGGTGGCAAATGAGGTGAGGAAAGGCTAACCTTGCCATGGTGGAGGACTTGTCAGCCACCTTGTAGAGTTCTTGAGGTATAATCTCATGAACTTCCACCTCTTCTCCAATCATGATGCTATGGATCATGATGGCCCGGTCTATAGTAACTTCAGACCGGTTGCTAGTGGGAATGATTGAGCATTGAATGAACTCCAACCATCCTCTAGCTACAGGCTTGAGGTCCAATCTTCTTAGTTGAACCGGCTTGCCTTTGGAGTCAATCTTCCATTGAGCTCCTTCTACGCATATGTCCATAAGGACTTGGTCCAACCTTTGATTAAAGTTGACCCTTCTAGTGTAGGGGCGTTCATCTCCTTGCATCATGGGCAAGTTAAACGCCAACCTCACATTCTCCGGACTAAAATCTAAGTATTTCCCCCGAACCATTGTAACATAGTTCTTTGGATCCGGGTTCTTACTTTGATCATGGTTCTTGGTGATCCATGCATTAGCATAGAACTCTTGAACCATTAGGATGCCGACTTGTTGGATGGGATTTGTTAGAACTTCCCAACCTCTTCTTTGAATTTCATGTCGGATCTCCAGATACTCATTTCTTTTGAGTTTGAAAGGGACCTCAGGGATCACCTTCTTCTTGGCCACAACATCATAGAAGTGGTCTTGATGGGCTTTGGAGATGAACCTTTCCATCTCCCGTGACTCGGATGTGGAAGCTTTTGTCTTCCCTTTCCCTCTTCTAGTGGATTCTCTGGTCTTAGATGCCATCAATGGTAATGGAAAAAAGCTAATGCTTTTACCACACCAAACTTAGAATATTGCTCGCCCTCGAGCAATAAACAAAAGAATAGAAGAAGAAGAAGAAGAAGAAGAAGAAATATGGAGAGGGAGAGGGAGATGTGGTTTCGGCCAATGAAGGGTGTAGAGGGGTGTGTTGTGTGAATTTGATGAAGAATAGAGGGCTTTATATAGGGAAGGGAGGGGGGGTTAAGGTTCGGCCATATGGGTGGGTTTGGGTGGGAAATTGGTTTTGAATTTTGAAGGTAGGTGGAGTTTATGAGGTAGGTTTATGGGGAAGAGTGTTTATGGGGTTGTGTGAAAGAGAGTGGTGAGAAGAAGTGAGTGGAGGTAGGTGGGGATCCTGTGGGGTCCACAGATCCTGAGTGAATCCTGTGAGGTCCACAGATCCTGAGGTGTTCAAGGATTTACGTCCCTGCACCCATTAGGCATGTAAAAATGCCTTTACACACAACTCTGGGCGTTCAGCGCCAGGTTGGTGGCCATTTTGGGCGTTCAACGCCCATTTGTGTGCCATTTCTGGCGTTGAACGCCAGAACCATGCCTGTTCTGGCGTTCAGCGCCCAGAAGCTGCCCATTTTGGGCGTTCAGCGCCAGCACCATGCTCTGTTCTGGCGCTGAACGCCAGACAGATGCTCCTCCAGGGTGTGATTTTTCTTCTGCTGTTTTTGATTCCGTTTTCAATTTTTATATTTATTTTGTGACTCCACATGATCATGAACCTACAAAGACATATAACTAAGAAAAAAATATAGTTAGATAAATAAAAATTGGGTTGCCTCCCAACAAGCGCTTCTTTAATGTCAATAGCTTGACAGTGGGCTCTCATGGAGCCTCACAGATGTGTAGAGCTTTGTTGAGACTCTCCAACACCAAACTTAGAGTTTGGATATGGGAGTTCAACACCAAACTTAGAGTTTGGTTGTGGCCTCCCAACACCAAACTTAGAGTTTGACTGTGGGGGCTCTGGTTGACTCTGCTTTGAGAGAAGCTTTTTCTGCTTCCTCTCCATGGTTGCAGAGGGAGATCCTTGAGTTTTAAACACAAGGGAGTCCTCATTCCATTGAAGGACTATTTCACCTCTGTCAACATCAATCACAGCTCTTGCTGTGACCAGGAAAGGTCTTCCTAGGATGATGGATTCATCCTCTTCCTTTTCAGTATCCAGGACTATGAAATCAGCAGGGATGTAAAGGCCTTCAACCTTTACTAATACGTCCTCTACTTGTCCATATGCCTGTTTTCTTGAATTGTCTGCCATCTCTAATGAGATTTTAGCAGCTTGCACCCCATAGATTCCCAGTTTCTCTATTACAGAGAGGGGCATGAGGTTTATTCCTGAACCAAGGTCACACAGAGCCTTAAAGATCATGGTGCCTATGGTGCAGGGTATTATGAACTTTCCAGGATCCTGTCTCTTCTGAGGCAATGTCAGTTGATCCAGATCACTTAGTTCATTGATGAACAAAGGAGGTTCAACTTCCCAAGTATCAATGCCAAATAATTTGGCATTTAGCTTCATGATTGCACCAAGAAACGTGGCAGTTTGCTCTTCAGTAACATCCTCATTCTCTTCAGAAGAGGAATACTCATCAGAGCTCATGAAGGGCATAAGGAGGTTCAATGGAATCTCTATGGTCTCTAGATGAGCCTCAGAGTCCTTTGGTTCCTCAGAGGGAAGCTCCTTATTGATCATTGGACGTCCCAGGAGGTCTTCCTCTTTGGGATTCACGTCCTCCACTCCCCTTGTAGGTTCGGCCATGGTGCTTATGTCAATGGCCTTGCACTCTCTTTTTGGATTCTCTTCTGTATTGCTTGGGAGAGTACTAGGAGGGATTTCAGTGATCCTTTTACTCAGGTGGCCCACTTGTGCTTCCAGATTTCTAATGGAAGATCTTGTTTCATTCATGAAACTTACAGTGGCCTTAGACAGATCAGAGACTAAGTTTGCTAAATTAGAAGTATTTTGTTCAGAGTTCTCTGTCTGTTGCTGAGTTGATGATGGAAAAGGCTTGCTATTGCTAAACCTGTTTCTTCCACCATTATTAATGCCTTGTGGAGGCTTTTGATCCTTCCATGAGAAATTTGGATGATTTCTCCATGATGAGTTATAGGTGTTTCCATAAGGTTCACCTAAGTAATTCACCTCTGCTATTGCAGGGTTCTCAGGATCATAAGCTTCTTCTTCATAAGAAGCCTCTTGAGTATTGTTGGATGCAGCTTGCATTCCATGCAGACTCTGAGAGATCATATTGACTTGCTGAGTCAATATTTTATTCTGAGCCAATATGGAATTCAGAGTATCAACTTCAAGAACTCCCTTCTTCATAGGCGTCCCATTACTCACAGGATTCCTTTCAGAAGTGTACATGAACTGGTTATTAGCAACCATGTTAATGAGTTCTTGAGTTTCTGCAGGCATTTTCTTTAGGTGAATGGATCCACCTGCAGAAGTGTCCAGTGACATCTTTGATAGCTCAGATAAACCATCATAGAATATATCCAGGATGGTCCATTCTGAAAGCATGTCAGAAGGACACTTTTTGGTCAACTGTTTGTATCTTTCCCAAGCTTCATAGAGGGATTCACCTTCTTTCTGTCTGAAGGTTTGAACATCAGCTCTAAGCTTGCTCAGCTTTTGAGGAGGAAAGTACTTGGCTAAGAAAGCCGTGACCAGCTTATCCCAAGAGTTCAGGCTGTCTTTGGGTTGAGAATCCAACCATAATCTAGCTCTGTCTCTTACAGCAAAAGGGAAAAGCATGAGCCTGTAGACTTCAGGATCTACTCCATTAGTCTTAACAGTATCACATATCTACAAGAATTCAGTTAAGAACTGAAAAGGATCTTCAGATGAAAGTCCATGAAACTTGCAGTTCTGTTGTATCAGAGAAACTAATTGAGGTTTCAGCTCAAAGTTGTTTGCTCCAATGGCAGGAATGGAGATGCTTCTTCCATGTAAATTGGAATTAGGTGCAGTAAAGTCACCAAACATCTTCCTTACATTATTATTATTTTCGGCTGCCATCTCCTCTTCCTGTTCGAAAATTTCTGAAAGGTTATCTCTGGATTGTTGTATTTTAGCTTCTCTTAATTTTCTCTTCAGAGTCCTTTCAGGTTCTGGATCTGCTTCCACAAAAATGTTCTTATCCTTGCTCCTGCTCATATGACAAAGAAGAGGGCACAGAAAAATAATAATAATAATAGAGATCCTTTATACCACAGTATAGGGATCCCTGTGTGAGTAGAAAAAGAGGGGGAGACAAAGAATGTAATATAATGGAAGAAACACAACTGTGAGGATGGCAGAGATGTGAGATGAGATGTTAGTAGATGAATAAATAAATAGAATAAGGTGAGAGAGAAGGAATTTTTGAAAATGATTTTTTTTGAAAAAGAGTTAGTGATTTTTGAAAATAGTTTTTGAAAAATGTTAGTAATTTTCGAAAATTAAGATTTAAAAATTAAAAATTAAAATAATTAATAAATTAAAAAGAAATTTTGAAAAAGGGTGAAGATATTTTCGAAAATGAGAGAGAGAGAGTTAGTTAGGTAGTTTTGAAAAAGTTAAGAAACAAACAAAAAGTTAGTTAGTTAGTTGAAACAAATTTTGAAAACCAATTTTGAAAAGATAAGAAGTTAGGAAGTTAGAGAAGATATTTTGAAATCAAATTTTTGAAAAAGGTAAGATAAGAAGATATTTTAGAAATTAGTTTTGAAAAAGATTTGATTTTTAAAATCTCAATTAATGACTTGATTCATAAGAAATCACAAGATATGATTCTAGAACTTAAGGTTTGAATCTTTCTTAACAAGCAAGTAACAAACTTCAAATTTTTGAATCAAAACATTAATTGATTATGTTATTTTTGAAAATTTGATATAAAAATAAGAAAAAGATTTTTGGAATTTTCGAAAATGACTAAGAAATTTGAAAAAGATTTGATTTTTGAAAAAGATTTTGAAAAAGATAAGATTTTCAAATTGAAAATTTGATTTGACTCATGAGAAACAATTTGATTTTAAAGATTTTTGAAAAAGTCAATCCAAATTTTCGAATTTGATGAGAGAAAAAGGGGAAGATATTTTTTTTTGATTTTTGAATTTTTATGATGCAAGAGAAAAACACTAAAAAGATGCAATGCATGAGAATTTTAGATCAAAACATGTGATGCATGCAAGAATGCTATGAATGTCAAGATGAACACCAAGAACACTATGAAGATCATAATGAACATCAAGAACACATTTTTGAAAAATTTTAAATGCAAAGAAAACATGTAAGACACCAAACTTAGAAATCTTTCATGTTTAGACTCTAACAAACGAAAAATGCTCATGAAAAACAACTAAAGATGCAAAACAAGAAAACATCAAGATCAAACAATAAGACTTACCAAGAACAACTTGAAGATCATGAAGAACACTATGAATGCATGAATTTTCGAAAAATGCAAGATGC